>NC_062532.1:15875553-16148053 GCF_022655615.1 Tachysurus fulvidraco | reverse complement strand
ACACACACACACACACACACACACACACACACACACACACACACACACACACACACACACACACACACACACACACACTTTTACACATAAACAGAACTACTCCACTTTTGATAGACTTCTTATGGAGGACAATGCACTATGCAGCTCTATTTATCCTTTCTCTCACTCTCTCTCTGTTTCAGTGCTGCTCTCGCTTTTTCCCTCTTCTGTGTTTTCCGCTGTGTGCCGACTCTCTGACATTTGTTTTGAATGCTAAAATTCTAATCCTTACCCAAGATAGATGTGCTGTTGCCCTGTTGAATAGGTGCATTAGAGCAGCATACAAAACCTCAGGAATCAAACCAAAAGAAGACTCCAGCATTTTTCCAGTGAAGCTTTATCTACGTACCAGAATTATATATGAATTTGGTTTGATTCTTGAACTGAGTAAAAAAAAGGTAGTCAATACTCATTTATAAAAGAAATCGAAGGGACTGTTGAACTACATTTTCTTAAGTGGTTTGTTATGAGGGTTAGAAAAGCAGAATGAAATGTAACATTACTTACGAGAGTTTATAGGGCAGATTTCTTCTTAGCTAGTTCTCATACTCCAACCAGCTCTCCCCATTACGCAAAGCCTACCAGCTCAGGAGGGTGTGAGCTGACGAGCTTTCTCTGAGACACAGGAAGCTGTCTGACAGCTACATCACAGGACAGCGCACCACACTCAGAATAAACTGCTATTCTCCCTCTTCCACATACGTAAGCTCACAGAGATCCATGACTGGATAGTGTTGCTGTGACTGACAGGAAGTTTAGGAATCATTCCCACCCTGACAGCATGGCCACTTTTGCTCTCTGGGATGTTTTGACCGTCGGGATTTAAATTCACGATTTCCAGAAGATAAGGTGAACGCTTTAAGTCAATCAGATTGGCGTAAACAGATTTTCTCTTCTTTCCTCAGCACAGCGAAACGTGTTTGCCTTTTGTAATCGCACATATGCTACGGTTGTGTTGGGATAGGGATTAGGTTGAAATCTGCAGGTGTATTCCTTTAACTGCAAGAGGCTGGCAGTGAGAAACATGAAGAGAGAGATGAGAAGTGATGCAGAGTGCTATGTCCTTTCTGAGGCAGGGAAGGGCTCATCTGGACGGAGCTAGAGGGCTGTTGTCATGGCCCACTTTACTGTGCTGTGGAAGCTAGCAGCTACGTGCTGTCCCCAGAGAGAATGCTTCTGTCCTCCCCCTCACACAGCCCAGTAACCCCATCAAGTGCACACACACGTGCCCACTCGCAAGCTCCAACTCATCTCTCGCTCACACTCAGAGGAACGCAGACGGAATACAGACGCACAAACAGACGCACACGTACGCACTCGCTCACCCTGCCCCCACCATGAGGCTATTTGATGCAGCGCTACTCAGAGTCAACCAATCATGACCGGACTGCAGAGAGAGCCAGAGCTCCATCATTCTCACTGAGACAAGACACTCGGCCATGCCTAATCTCTCTCTCTCTCTCTCTCTCTCTCTCTCTCTCTCTCTCTCTCTCTCTCTCTCTCTCTCTCTCTCTCTCTCTCTCTCTCTCTCTCACACACACATACACATACACACGTTTAAACACAATGCACACAGATTCACACGGCATGCCTGGAATGTCTCAGTCAGTGGCATGCTTTATAGTGTCAGCTCATATTAGTCGCCAAGTCTCTCCTGCTCCTTAATGACCTGCTCCTTTAAAAAAAAAAGCTCCTCCTGAAAGTCTCTACAGCACCTGTTAAGAAAAACCGAGTCTCATTATGGAGGTGGATTTGATGCTTTTCACAGGGCAAGCGCCCACTCCTCTTCTTGTCGTTTGTGTCGTAATTCAAACAGGCGTTTGAAGCTGGAAGAAAACTTTTCTGCTCTGATCATGGCAAGAGGAAGAAGGAGCGGGAGAGTGGGAGAAGAAGCGAGAGAGATCGAGAGCGAGAGAGGCTTGCCACACACATTTACAGTCAAGTTCTCTCCTCATCTGCTGTTTGTCTCTGCTCTGATAAAGGCTGTGTGCCCCCGCACTGCCTCATCTCTCCTCCTTTCATCCAAACAAGGGGTTTTCAACTACTGTGCCCTCAAAAGTAGTGCACTCTTGTGGGACCTGCCGGGTGTGTGCTAAATGGGGCTGTGCTGCTGTGCTCTCTCTGGGGAGGTTATATGGATAATATAGGGCTGAGTAGCTCTGCTAGAAGTGGGACACAAATAAATCATGTGCATCTGGAGTTCCAAGCAAAGCTCTATGAAACACGCAAGCTTGAATCTTCAAGCAACGTTTGACCTAATGTGAGATTCTCTAGTCTGGAAACATTATTAATGATCTGTTAGGACCTGGAGCTGTGAGTCGTAGGTGAATTAGCAGACATGGGACTGAGTGATTCTGAGGTTCTGCTGTGGTGCACGGTGTATGTTTGATGCATACTATCCCAACATTTGATGCATAATCTCTTAGAAAAGTTTGACAGACACAAATTGACACTGCCGTCCTCAGACACTAAAAAAAAAAAATAAAATAAGGAAAGGGGTTTCAAGTGGCTGTAAAGCCATGCTGCAGTCTCTCTCCTGCTCTCCTGTGTGTGTGTGTGTGTGTGTGTGTGTGTGTGTGTGTGTGTGTGTGTGTGGTGTTGCAGGGCACAGGCGTTCTGGGCCAATGAGCCGGTAAATACAGCAGGCTACAGAGAGGAAATGAAGGCTGGATCTATTTGGAGGAGCTGCCGATGACCTTCCACTGAGCTGGATGACATCCAAGTGATTTCACCGTGCTCTGCGCTGCCACTGATGGCATGCACCAGCATGCTAAACATGCACACAAACATATATAAACACAGCCATGCAATCTCTGACGCATACATGCAAATTCCGATTTCTAACACAGGAAGCTAAGGGTCATATACACACAGAAGGTTTCCATCAGAAACTGTTATGAGGGAACGGAAATGTTTCGATTTGTATTATTAACCCAAGAATACAAATACGCATGTTGCCGTCTAAACAACACATGCCAGACAGAGACTATTCACACACCAAAAAGGTTAAGAGGAGTTTCAGTGTTGTTTACGAACCCAACTTTGACATGACTGAGCAGAAATCTAGTCCCCGCTTTGTCTTTCTTCATCGTCCCCTGTGTAAGATTTCCAGGTTGCTTTGCCCTTGCTTTGTTGGGAGAGAATCTGTTTTATGATCCCGACTCAACATCCGCATTCTGAAAATGGAAGTATCGGTTCTTAGAGGATCGGTATTTTTGGACATGTCTTTGTGTATTGTACCATGTGTAGTTTATGTGCGTGCTTTGCGTATATAGGTTCATACGGCGGTTAATGTGTCCTGTGTGAAGCTCTGTGTTTCCTTTTTAGTGTTAATAACTGCACGTGCTTACACTACACATGTTCCATTCACTAGATTTTCTAGAGAATTCCTTTCAGTTCATGTGTACAGTGAAACTCCTGCACATTTGGTGATGTGAATGTGCAGCAAGGGTTAATGAAGGCAGTCAGTACAAACCCCCTGCTGTGCTGCTTTGCCTCTCTTCGTTCCCTTGCTTCTGTGTTCTACGGCAAGCTTAGTGAGTGCTGAGGGAGCAGCATCTGGACAGAAAGAGAAAGCAGGAAAGGAACGAAGGGACGAGCAGAAGAAGCGAAGTAGAAGAGAAGAGAAGAGAACGAGATGCGGTAGAGGCAGTTCGCGGAGAGGAGCGGTACGAGGCGAGGGAGGAGGAGCAGGCGAGGAGAGGAGGGCAGAGAGGCGGTGAGAGGAGAGGGTGTGCAGAACGTAGAATATATTCTACTCTTATCCTATCCTATATCCTCTCCTATCCTCTCCCTTTTACCCTGTAATACCGTATGGATCTGTTTAAGCAGTGCGCACTCTGCGTGCTTGCTCTGGACAACGAGGAGAAACACATTACTGGTCCTCTCCACCTATTAGCAATACGCGGTCAGCAGGCGAAAGCCTGCGCTCTCGCGCGCGCGCGCGCCGCGCGGAGATGCGCCGCTGCGCGCGCAGCGCTAAGGGAAAGAGCGGAGCGGCGAGGAGCGGGCGGCGGCAGCGAGAGAATAGCGGATCGTCGGCGGGGGGTTTGAAGCCGGGTCCGGTAAGCTCGTGTGCCGCTCTAAATATCAGGATGGGCCAGGAGCCGGGGTCGCTAGACGCGACTACGCTGCTCCGAGCCTTCAGCTCCGATATCCGCGCATCTCCTCGCGACGCGAAGAGCTAGCCGGTGCCGGAAGAGCAGTCCGATGTAATTCGAGGTAGCGTTGGAAGTCGCGTAATCTCGTCGACTTGCAGAGAACAAACGCTCCGCCGAAGGGAGGGCGTCATAGGGCTCTGCATGCGTCTTATTCGAGTCTCTTCCGTCGCGGCGAGGGAAGCGTCGCGGCGTGGGCGCGCAGATCTGCGCGCGGTCGTAGGGGTTCGGCGGTGTCGCCTCGCCGCGACGGTCGCCGAGGACGACGACGCTCCTCGCCGCGACGAGACTAGGAAGAGAAGAGGAGCGATTAGAGGGTTCGAGCTAGGCACTCGGAGACGCGCAGCTCAAGGGACGTCAAATCTAGCTAATGTCTTCTTGCTCTGCTAACTGTCTCTGTATATTCTCTCTATTCCTGTCTGATCTTCTCTTCTCTTCTCTCTCTGATCTTATGTCTCAATTACTATCCTCTCCTCTACATCTCCTTCCGCTCCTCTCCTCTCCTCGACTATCCTATAATCTCCATATCCTCTCTCGCCCTATCCTCTCCTCTCCTCTCCCCTTTACCCTGTCCTGACCTTATGGATCTGTTTAAAGCAGTGCGTCACTATGCGTGCGTGCTCTGGACAACGAGATAAACACCTCTCTCTCATGCCTAATCTCTCTCTCTCTCTCTCTCTCTCTCTCTCTCTCTCTCTCTCTCTCTCTCTCTCTCTCTCTCTCTCTCTCTCTCTCTCTCTCTCTCTCCCCTCTCTCCCTCTCTCTCTCCCCTCTGTCATCTTGTATTACCACTCTCCATTCATTCCTCTCACCTTGCCACTGTGCTAATCTTGCTTCTCGTTCCTCTCGTTCTACAATGTCCTCTAAACACTTCTTTCACCGCTCTTGATTTTCCTCCTTTCTGCCCCATGCTGACCCTCAGCAAGGTGGCAGTTTCAAGTTGTTGCATCAGCCCTCATCTCCACCTCTACGGAGACGTATAAAATGCAGTGTGTTTAAGCAGTCACTAAACGCTCTGGGGTTCTGTATGTGAGAGCTGGCACCTGTAGTATGTCCTACATACAGCGTGGACATGCTTTAGGTGTCAATTTGATCACCTTGGTGGCTATATTTTATATTGTTGACATATTCAGCGTGTTGTGGCTGTTGCCAGATATCAGCCTCTGCACTGGCTCTAATTCACTCATGCATCGATTCTGTCTTTCCTCCCTCCCTTTCTGTCTTCGCTCTCGTTCGCTCTTTCTCTCCCACTCACCCGCCTCCTTCTGCCTCACACCTCTCTGTTCTCCCACCTCCATATCCCTCTCTTTCACACACACACACACACACACACACACACACACACACACACACACACACACACACACACACACACACACATGCATATGTGAAATCGCTTCTCTCTCCCAAAATGCAGTCTTGTGGAGCAGGAGGCTGTCTGGAGCATCAATATCACTCAGCTGTGACACTGCAGTCTCAGTGCAGCGTTTTATAGGTTAGGGCTGTTGTAGTCTCACATGTCTCCCCCATCAAGGGCACAGTATGTGTGTGTGTGCGCGCAACAACACACATACTTGTATTACTGTCTTTATTGGTTGTACTGAGGTGATTTAACCTTAATCTCTGTTCCTAAAATTATTTTGCTTTTCTACTCTCTCTTGAAGATCAGTTATAACGCTTCAGAACATCAACATTATAGTATATTTCAATCAGTATGGGCACGTTTACTCTTTACTAGGGGATAAATTCATACCCCTGAGACCCTCCACATAAAATATTCTCATTATATTCCTTAAATATGATGTAACAATACAGACTTGAAATAACAGATCACACACTGTCTTTGCTTATGTTTATGCCACTTTAAATCGCAACACTCGCACCCTACAGGTTATGCTTGGTCCATGTAAACAGAAGTCTTCAGTTCAAGATGCAAGCAAAGTTATGTGTCAGCCTTATGCCATCGGAACACTAGCTGCACTCTCAAAAAGCCCTAAATATAGTTATCGTCACATTGTGCATCTTTCTGTGTGAAGCCAGCAGTCTCCTGGGATGGCAAGGCTGACACAAAACAGAGACGATCGTCACCAAAACAGACACACATCCAGCATGCTGCCACTGGTTCAGACCTCAGTTCTGCACACAACATAATAGGTAAAAAAATAACAATTCCCTGTGCGTATGGGAGCCGGCGTGGGTATGAGACTTCCTTTAGTATCATAAGAGTAATTAAAGGAAGCTGACCCTCAACCAGCATCCAGATGGATGCATGCTCTGTCCTCTAACACGCCCCCCTGTATCAAGCATTTCTTGCCCATCGTCCCAGATTTCCCTGTGCCTGTTCTGCACGTGAGGCTCGGTCTAGTATGAGGAGGAAGTAAGTGTGCCTACCTGCTATATTAGTGCTCTGCCCAGATCCTGCTCCTGCAAGCGCCTCCTGCAAGGCAAAAAATGGCAGCAGATATTCCCTGTCAACGGCTGACTCCTCTCTCTCTCTCTCTCTCTCTCTCTCTCTCTCTCTCTCTCTCTCTCTCTCTCTCTCTCTCTCTCTCATACACATGCACACACACACATACACACACTAACTCACACATACGCACACTTTCGCTCTATCTATCTCGCTTTCCTGCTTGCTGTCGCTGCCATGTTCAGAGTGGGGCGGGTGGAGGGGGTGTGTCGGTCGGGTGGACTAGGGGTGCTGTTGTGGGGAGAAGAGAGGACAGAGAGAGAGAGAGAGATAGAGCGATTGAGAGAGAGGGGGGGCTCTGGGGATAAGAAAGCAATTAGAAAGCAGCCTTTACTTCCACACCGAATGTATAATGGAATTAGCTTGGGGGGGGGGCTGCCTCTGCTAGTGAGTCTCTCATGCTGTCTACAAACCACTGCACAACACGGTGAAGAAGAGGAGTGAGAGAGAGAGAGGGAGAGAGAGAGAGAGAGAGAGAGAGAGAGAGAGAGATATGAACGTGAATGTGTGTGGTTGTGATAGAGAGTGGAGGAAGGGGCGTCAGTCAACACAGACGGCCACCCACTCCAACGCTGTCAACTAAAGAGAGAGAGAGACAGAGAGAGACAGAGAGAGACAGAGAGAGACAGAGAGAGAGAGAGACATATGGAGAGAAGAGTAGGAAGTGTGGCTGTTTAAGGTTGCCACACAGGTTAGGTTCAGAGAGAGGGTGCTATATATTTGTGTGTACGTGACTGTGCATGTGGGAATGTGTTTAACTGCTGATGATCCAAACTCTACTGATTTAGGGATTGTGAAAGAAACATTTTTAAGAGGCTACCAGTAAGAAAGAGCATGAAAATGCAAGTTCAATCACAGTATAGTGTGTGTGTGTGCGTGTGTGTGTGTGTGTGTCCTTGATTGTGCCGTGAATGAAAATGAGGAGGCGGAGAACAGAATCCTTTAATCTGTCCTTCCTTTACCTCAACAACAAGCCTGTACGTTCAGCATGCTTTCACATCCCTCCAACTGCAAAAGATCTGTGCATTTTCTTCCCTTCAGAATAAACAGGAAGTTTTATTATATACAGTACGTGGAAGGTGTGTATTTTGCATAGAGTATTCTACCTACAGCACAAACTAGCAGTACTCCTTTAACGAATCTTTTGTGCATTGTGTGGGGTGGTGTGAGATATTTGATATATTCGATAGCTATTTTCACAGCTTTTCTGACACAAAGCCCTATTTTGCATCAAAGACTCTGACCAGCAGGTCATGGGAACTCATTTGGGATTTCTCCCGTCTCCACGCTCTTTTTATGTGAGACGACATGTAATCATCCAGCCTTGACAGACGCAACCGCACACCAGGGGAACAGAGATTGGCTGGTTGGATGTACCCAGCTAGCCCCAGCGGTCAGACAGTATAAAATACAATATATCAGCAAAAAGCGGCTTTTCCCTCTAGACTTCCACGGATTTTCATTCTATGTTAAACACCATTCCTTCATCAGATTATTGTTTGAAATGATTAATTAAATATGTTCACATTTTTTCTTAGGTTCAGAGAGAGGGTGCTATATATTTGTGTGTACGTGACTGTGAATGTGCGAATGTGAGTGGAGAACTGAAGAAACCTTGAACCACATGCACATTGGCTTGGTCTGAGGAATCATTCATGTTCTTAAATTGCTCTGTTTCATACCTAATATGTAAGAATTGAAAAATAAAATTACTTGCTGTTGCTATAGAGGTTACAATGTGCTGCGAATAATTCTGTAGTTTAGATTTATTAATGAATCTGATCATATGATGTATTTTTTTTTCTCTGCTATCAAATCCAGCATATTTTACTGATATACTGGATATCAGATCTGTGCCACCTCTAGTGCTAATTATTAGGCAAGTTTTCCTTGACATCAATTAGCCTATCCCAAAATAAATAAATAAATAAATAAATAAATAAATAAATAATAAAAAGGAAAGAATAATTTCTATCAACACTATTATATAATAAACAAACAAATATAATAATAATAATAATAATAATAATAATAATAATAATAATAATAATAATAATAATAATAATAATAATAATAATAATAATAAAGAGGAAAGAATAATTTCTATCAACACTATTCACGTTTTCTTCTAGGTGCTGCAGACCTGTAGAGCATTTTGTGCAAAGCTCTATACAGTACAGAGACATTGCGAAATCCCACATGCTGAATTAACACCTACAGTGTTTACTGTCCAGCTGGACACAAAATTAAGAATATCAAAGTTAATTTAACACTGTAGTTGGGACCGGTGTTTCTAGTAATTAACACTAGCCATCACAACCTGAACTCAATTAATGCACAATTCTCAAGGTACAAACTTGTTCACACATCAATTAAAGCTTCTGAATAAATAATAATAAAAAAAGGCAGGTAAGTTTGTAAAGTAAACGACAGAGAAACGAGCGAGGAATATAGAAAGCAATGAACGAAAGAGATTGCATACGTTGTTTTAATTGAACTATCATTTCCTTTGGAGTTGAATGATTGATTAAATCATAAAATAGTATTTACCCTCGTTACTCAAAATAAAGCCTTGACCCACAAAGAATCATGACTTCTGTAAATTAATCTGACAGATTAATAAGTGTGTTCATTTCGGTTTGCTGATACACAAGTGAGATCATCAAGCACAAATGAAAAGTCTCTCATTATTGTTTGAAAAAAATCAAAGAAGTCCTAAGTGACCGACATATCTTAATAATAAAATCTAGAAATAAACTCTACTACACACTATAGAATACTAACCTAAACTAGTCCCACTTCCCACTATTAGTTCTCAGTGGCTGTATTCACAATGATACTATACCAGTGTAATACTGCATGAAGCAGTGTGTCGTAAAATACAAAGGATTCAACAATTATTATTGTCAATACATTATATCAGTCACATTTATCTGTTGTCTCAGTCCAAAAAACTCAGTTTTTTGTGTGTGACCCAACCACACAACCGGATTAGTTAATATAATGTGTTTGGAGAAAAAAATAAATAAAAGTAAGCTGGAGAAATTGATCAATCTTTCCCTGAAATCTACAGCAGATTGTAAAGACAGCAGCGTCACAGTTTTGCAATGGTAGTGTATGAGAAATGATTTAACAATACCCCCAGCTGCAGTTTCACCAGCTACCAGCAGACATGGCTTCAATTAGCCAGAAAAAGCCTGGCCTCGTGTGGTTCCGACCTGCTTATGATCAATGGAGAGCAAAAAAAAGTGTGTGTACATGCGCATGCAGGATGCTCCTTGTTGCTATAGCGACAAGCGTGGACATTGGTTGGTGCGTGGTCAGCACACCGAGAACATTTTAGCAGCTTATAAAGCGCTTGGATAAAGGTTACAGGCATTAGAGGCGTTCATGTGCCTTATTGAGGGAATTTATGAGGAAATGTCATTCATCCCAATAACAAACACCTAAAGGTTATTAATGTAAAATGGAATAAAATCTAAGTCGTACTTTAAGGCCTGATTCTAACAAGCAGGTAATCGAGACATCATTGTTTTGCCTGGTCATTGTTGTGACAGTAGATACAGCAGTGGGTTAGATGGTGAACAAGTGTGAACAGGAATTCCAGGTGAAATCTAAATCAGCGTGAAAGCACACATGATGTATGTAAGGAATAAGAGTGTGTTGTGCTACTGTAGGAAAATAATCAGTGACAGAGCGGTGTGATGTGAAGCAGAGAGATGATCCACCACAACCCTGAGCAGGTTACAGAAGATGATAAGAGCGTACATCATACATCACTGTGTTTCCATTACAAGGATGACAAACTGATTGCTGCTGAGTCACTGCTGCTGCTTGTGGACGCCATTTTGTGTTTGTATGTTCTTAGGTGCTAAAATATGCAATGGAACAAGGTTTAGACATAGAAACAACAACAACAACAACAAAAGAAAAAAAAGAAAAAAAAAAAGGATTGCTTTCTGCATCATGTTCGTTGTGAGCAGGCTGGTCAGATTTTTTAATGGCTCGCTAAACAGACTTGAATAACACAGCAACTACTCCATCTAGTGTAGGCTGAGTGGAACTGACTCAAGCTAAGAATCTACAGGAGACCTGCATTGCAATAATTATCTAGTTTTTCCCCCCACTGAAATCACATTGCACATGACTCATGATGATGGTGATAATTATTATTATTATTATCATCATCATCATCATTGTTGTTGTTATCATCATCATCGTTATTATTATTATTATTATTATTATTATTATTATTATTATTATTATTATTATTATTTTATTTTTCTTTTTGTAAGATCTCCATATTTTCTATCAGGAAGCTGTTGCAAGGTTGTGATGATGTGATGATGACACCAGACGTGACAACACAAATGTGAGAGATATGTGTTTACAGAGAAATAATGTAGAAGATTTACATTCACAGCATTTGGCAGACAGCATTATCCAGAGTGACTTACATTCACCTCATTTTTATACAACTGAGGGTTAAAGGCCTTGATCAAGGGCCTCCAATGGATGCTTGGTGGACCTGGGATTCAAAATCACAACCCTCTGTTCAGTAGTCCAACACCTTAACCACTAAGCTACCACATCCCAGAAGTCCCCCTATGTATGTAGACATTTGGAACTTTAGATAGTATATAGACAGCATCTATCTATCTATCTATCTATCTATCTATCTATCTATCTATCTATCTATCTATCTATCTATCTATCTATCTATCTATCTATCTATCTATCTATGAGCAGTTGAGGGCCTTACGAAAGGGCCCAGCTAACACTTTCTTTCCTCATTTATCACAATTGCTATTTGTATTCCATTTGTACTGTTAGGTTTATAAGTACCTACTTTTCCCTCCATATCTGGAGCTACTATGGCATAGCTTGATTTCTGTGGTTCCTCTGGATTCGGATGTTCCTGTATGTGATCTCCACCATGATTAATGCCTCTGTTCCATCCTGCCTACTTCTACATGCCACTATACCACCATCTGGTAATGGGCCATTCCATGCAGGGCTTTATTTTACCCTAGCACTCAAGCACTTATTTTACTCTGCACTTCCTTTAAAAACAAAACAAAACAAAACAACACATCCTCTATTATTTCAGCAGCTCCTTATTTGGTGACGTCATTAGGATGTTCTTTCAGGTGATGTTTTATTCAGAAAGGTGACTTGACACCTTTAGGGCCGGCTTAATTTAGCTCAGAAGTGAGGAAACAAGTCAACAACCATGTATGTGAGCTTCTATTTGACATTTACACATTGTAATGAAATTAAGCACATATAGGTATGATAGGGTTGCAGTGTTATTATTGATGACTTAGATCAGAATACATTTCTGGCTGCAATATTGGTAAATCCAATGAGTTTATACTGCCATCTTGTGGACAAATTTAATGCCTCCATAACAAACAACAACAGATTACACATTACACAATTAATTTATGAATTAATGTTATACGTCAGTGTGTTATCACTTACATTATAGAACCTACAAACTCTAAGTCTCTATGTTTTCTCTTTAAATGAATGACAATAACAAAACGCTAACACTAGAGACACCTTACATAAATAGTTAGCAATCGTCTCCTTACTGAAAAAGAGAAACATTTCTTTGTCAAATAATATTGTTGTTTTTGCTCGCTTGCATGGCTGCCACGAATGAGCTGTAATAAAGAATTCTCTGTCTTGGTTCTGGCATGAAAAGCCACATCATAACCGCTAATGATATCCCATTACACATGAAATGTTTACTCCTTAATGATCTGCTGCATCTTTGTCAATAAACCATACTATACTTTGAACAAAATCTGACACCATACCAAATGTACATCCAAATATGCTGTATGTATGCAAAAATATTCACATTGTCCAAGTCTGGTGGTATTAGTCTACTTCTGCAAACTCTATAGCATTAGATCATTAACAGCAGTCTTCCAGGGTACCAAAAAGGCTGCTCATTATCTTGCACCATCTGTAGGTGCTGGTATTCATGAGCGCACAGATTGTTCACATGTAAATATTCCTCATAAATAGTATTCATCAGAAATTACTGAATCATGCTGCCTGTTTCCCTTCATTAATATTCATACCATATTTACATGACTTCATTTAGCAATATCACAGCACGCACTTCCCCAAAACCCAGACAAAGCTGTAAAATGAAACAGCTGACACGACAGCTAACATACGTGTCCATCATGTATTGCATTTCAACCCGCTTGCCTGCCAATTAACTGTGAATAGCAAAATGAATGCATATGTAACGAGGAGATATGATGTGAAAAATCAGCACCATTGTGAGGAAACTAGAGCTGAAACTGAAGCTCATGGTCAGGATAAACAGGGCCTGAGAACTGTGGAAAGAAATCCACTATTCTGAAAGAAATACAAACAATTTAAATCAGGCAAAGCCGAACTTTCCCACCGCGGGTATGTGAATGGCATTGTGGGTTGTGTTAGGATTGTTAATCGAAGAGACACCTTGAAAAAAGTGATTGACATGTTTGCTTCGCACCTCTGGGGTTGCCGTGTGTGTGTGTGTGTGTGTGTGTGTGTGTGTGTGTGTGTGTGTGTGTGTGTGTAGTTTGCATGTTCTCTTGTGGGTTTTCTCTCCACAATAGAAAGACATGCATTGTATACTGATTAGCATCTTTAAGTTGTGTTATTGTCTGTGTGCCCGATGGGGTGGCCCCCAGTCTAGTCCCCTTAAAAAGACAAAAACCAAGTAAGTTAGGGACAAAATATCTCACCCATCACTGCTTTGTTTACTCACTCAGCCAGGTGGCAGTTGCCTGAAGACCAGGTGGCAGTTGCCTGAATAAACCAGGACTTTTTGACACAGAAATCTTTTACTTGTAGGAAAGTGTCTCTGTGGCTCAATTCACACAGAGCACCCGATGAATTCTATGCTTTATGCTGATGTGCCTTACACCTGAACAATGCACTGTAATATTTTATCCCACATAATGAAAGAAGAGTATTTAAGCCACCTGGTGGACAGAATTAAGAATTGCATGTATTTCAAAGCATTTTTTTCTTTCTTCTGGTTTATATTGCAAAGTAGCCAGTGAAATCTGACATCACTTCTCCCACTCCCAAGCCTTTAGAACACTTTCTGTCCTAGTAAGATCGTCTTGTGACAAAAGATCAGAAGTAATATCTTTTCTTAGTCACTCACTGGAAGATAAAATCAGGTGTAGAATAAGAGTGATCACATGGACGAGAACGTTTCCTTATGCAGTGTAAGAGACATAAAACATGTTTTATGTTTGAAACAAATCTAAGAGTAGCTCCATAGTACATTTAATAATACACTTTAATACGTATAAAATGGAAAAAAATCCTTTACTAAATCTTGTACAACTGATTATAAGCTTATTAAGCTTTGTGACACATTACGGTTACATAAGCTTCACACTTCTGTGTTTATGTTTCTATACATATTTACAAATTCTTTCCTCTGTACGGTTCAAAATTCAGAGATTAAGAGCCGTATTAACGTATACTTTAAATGAAGCTTTCATTAAGGCAGGGTTTGCATTAATGTTTAATGATCATCGAGGCCTGAGTAAGCAGTTTTCCTGTTGTTTCCTGACTAAATGATTGTCTGTTTTAAGAACTCAGATAGTGCAAATGAGGTAACCAGAGAAGAAAAAGTTGAACTATTCCTTCATGCCTTTGTAATAAACACCTTTACGTGGTAAACACCTACGTGTATTTAAGGAAACTGGCAGGAACGGCACGATGTGTTCTGATTTCTGGAACAAACATTCAACAGCTTCATCTTTTTATTGCACACTATTATCTTTTGCAAACAAGTCTTCACAGTAACAATGCGTAAGAGAGAAGAAAAAAAAAAGAAAAAAAGAAAAACAGAAGCATTTCGGCTGTTAAAAACAGCCTCGGGTTCAGTTCGAGTATTAATAGATATTTACACATACACGATGAAAGAATCGGGAGTTATTCCAGCCTACACAGCATCTGATAGCATGGCGTGATCTCTCCTCCTCCCTGCTGAGAATCTGCACAATCCACTCGGGTTGCTAGTCGGAGTCGGGTTCAGAACTCAGGGTTCGGATGTTCAGTTGTGATGAATCCCGAAACATTCAAGTATCTCTATCATTGCACAGGCACTGAGTTTACACAGAAACACACATACGCACTGATGCTTCATTCATGATTTGTAGCTTGTTGATTCAATTCTACAATTTCTGATAATGTCTAAATGTTAAATTAGGAAAACAGGAAAACATGACGGTTGCACGTATTCTTTGAAGTTAATAAATAATAATCTGACGATCATACAGCATACAAGTGCACACAGGGCTGCATTCAGAGTCGTAAGTCTTAGTAGGTGAAGTTATTCAGAGTCTGGTCCTGCACATGCTTATGTCAGGGATTTTCTGCAATTCTGTTCTGGTTATGCAAATGACCTCTACAGGAGAATACAGGGATTCTGTAGAGATATTTTCTAGACCACCAGCATTAAACATAAGGACTAGACTATGATCCTGGAAAAAAAAAATCTGGGATAGAAACAAGGGCTGAAGAAGCATATAACATTCCCTCCATTGCTTGTAATATGATGTAACAATTTAAAAATAAAGAATAAACATGAATAATATAATATAAAAAATGTATCGCTGTAAAATTGGTGGCGTTTAACACAATAACACTGATCCAGCACAATCTAAAAGGATGTTCTCTGACAGTGCTCTGACAGTCAATTGAGCCCGAGATGCCATGGGATACTAAATCGAGGTCATAAAACCACACATGAAATGTGTTGTATCATGGATTGAATTTTTTAATCAAGCTTTATTAGTTTGTGTTTTATAGTTTGACTTATTAATATTTTCCAGATGTTTGGGGCATTAAAACATGACCAAGTTCAAACTCCCAAGCATTTCTCTTCATTCGTACTTAACTCTGAATGTGGCCCGTAGTGACTCGAAATACTTTCAATGTTATATGGAACAAATCTTTTTGTTGTCAGTATGAGGAATGATGAAGGCACTCTCTTGCCTTTTGGCTGAAGTTTACTAGTGATTAAAAAAACAAACAAAAAAACCAAAACCTGTATAAGTCTGGTAATGCTGAATTTGTCTGAAATATTTGAAATGACTATGACGTAGTCGTTAGTCTGAAAAATGTCTAGTAACAATCTTAGCATACAGATAATTTGTTTAATCATACAAAAACACAAATGCTTTATATACACTGATGCAGAGCTGTGAATTCTGCTTACTAATTCATATATGGCAAAAAGAAAGGAGAGTGCAGCCAGTGAAAAAGGATCAGCTTGCCCATGTATGGCACAGAAAAAAGACACGGAAATTAATAAGCTGTAGTAGCGTAGCATCTGACCGTGGCGAAGCTCCCCATGCCGGGGAAACAGGTGCGTTCAGCATGATGTCGCTGATTGGGAGGCAGTGCCAAAACAAAAAACACCAATTAGACTCATTCTGCACTTTTCCACCAAGTTCCTACCAAGAGTGCACTTTTGAATAACCCCAAATGTCATGCTCACTCCAGTGCTGAATAACTCTAATGAGAGAGGAAGTGCAGAGTTCACAACATGGAATAAAAAAATACATAACACTGGATCGCACCAGTCCGACGCATCTATGCATCTATGTAAGCTTCAGAAAGCCTTTAGGAAAACCAAATCATGTCACACACAGCGAAGAGAGGCGTCATATACAGGTCCTCACAGGAGGAGCACTGCACTGCAGTACTACTCTTAAAGCTTAAATGTATCTTTAGGCAAATATTTCACACACAGAGCGCAGACGGCTACATAGAAAATAAATCGGCAACCATAAATATACCTATCAGTCCTACGCTGACTAGTAAATAAAGTTCACCTCTTATTCCAGTCATATGCTGTACGTTGTCCAATACAGCGATCATCAGGTCTGCTCCTTGAACAGAATTTAGTCTGAAACCTTATCGAACACACCTGCTCCAGAGAACCGGTCAGTTGGATCAAGAAACAAGGTTTAACAAGCAGGTAAACCTGAATAAACAAAACAGGTTGGTTACTGTATTACTGGTCAAAAGTCTCTTTGTGCTTCTACTATACAGTACATCTCTGTACAGCTACCATCTTATTAATATACCGAAATGCTGAAAATATGCAAATTGAATAAATTAGTTTTGCACAAGCATTCATGGAATAAAAAGCAGGATGTACAAAACAATATGTGCTGCAGCTTCCACCATGGCTAAAATGCAAGCCTTGGACCTCAAAGGTAAAAAGAAACAAATCAAATGAACATAAAATACAATCCCCAGTGCTTGTGAGTAACATCAACAGAAATCAAATGGACCTCTTTTCCGTAATGCCTCTGGTCCTTAAAAAGTCTTAAAAAGTACGTGGGGAGCAGAAGTAAGCGTGAAGACGACGTCTGGTCGACATTCTAGACGTGTACTGTATATGTATGCAGTGTGGCAGTTCAGAGGCATTGGTGGTGAGTCTCTTGGAATTCACTGAATTCAAACATGCGTCTCAAGCATGAGGTGCCTGCTCATGGTGTAGGTCAGGGTTCCACTACCTCACCCGAGAGGTCTGATGATGCTCCATGTCGTCCTCTACTACAGCGCTGTAGCCCTCTTTTTCCACACATTCGGCCAGAACGTTTAGAGCCAGGCGTAGGCGTCGATCCAGTGCCTGCAGGTGCGGCCTAATGAGGATGGGAGAAAGGCGGTCATGCAAAAGAGACTCCTCCATCAGCGAGCTCAGCAGGTACTCCTCCTTAGCCAGCAGCTGAAGCCGCAGATAGGTGGACCTCCTCACCCTAGGTGAGATCAAGGGGCATGAGAGGAAGGAGGGAAACGCAGAGGGAGAGAAAGACAAAAAGAAAGTGAAAGTTAATGTCAAAAAAAGCAAAGAAAGTAAATAGCAGAGGGACTAAAAAAGAAATTAGACAGATTTTTTAGTCTGTGACATGCAAATTACCTGCAGCACTGTGTCAAGGGCACCAAGATTGACATTTCATCATGTGAGTGTTTTCCAAATCTGTTGAGTTTAAAAAAAAAAGAAGTCACAATTATAATAAGTCCCTGAGAAAAGTAGACTCAAGTGTGAAAATGGACTTTTAACTGTTTGTAGCAGAATTCTAGATTAATCGAGTACATGCAGTGACACAGCAACGGCGTGAAATCTGTCAGGCGTTCATCAGTTCAGCACACAAAATCTCACCCTATTTTAACAAGTCGTTCAGAATCACAGATTACACACTAATGTTCTGAATTGCGGACAAACATCCGAACATTCACATAGCATTTAGTACACTACTCTGACAATTATATCTCTTTGTATCATATCTATCATTCACATAGCTCTCTAGATAGTATACTAGTGATAAAACATGTCGTAAAAATGCCATATATCATTCCTGCAGCAAATAAAATCTCTTAATGATTTCTATCTTTGTTGAGAAAAAAAATAGTAAAAAAAAAAATCAGTGCTGTTAAATTTTTGATTCTGACTTGTCAGACGGTGTTGATTCATTTTCTATGACAGCAGCTCTAACATAGATCCAGCTTCAAGATTTATACTCTATAAATGTCCTTTGTTCTTATACGTTATGATTTCTATAGTAACAACTTACACTCCAACTTGTATGGTGGACATTGTCTACACAGACATAATTAAAATAGTATCTATTTGTTAATGTGCTAAAGTTTATGTAGATTTTTTTCAGCAGGAGACTGCAGTATCGGTGCATTGTACCAGTCAAGTCTAAAGGTCTTTGGAGAGTCTACAGGATAGATGGTTTTGCTGTTTCTTGGCAACAAGACACGATGCATTTTTTTGTGTGATATTAACTTCAAGAAAATCCCCCAGGTGGTCCAGTGGCAGGATTCTGTGCTCACATTCCCATGGATCGATTCCTGGGCATGGAGCTAACCCAGTCACTGAAGAGTTAACTCTTAGTGCCGGTCCCAAGCCTGGATAAAAATGCGAGGGTTGCGTCAGGAAGGGCATCCGGGGTAAAACCTGTGCCAAATCTAACACGCGGACCACGTGATCCGCTGTGGCGACCCAGAACATGGAATAGCCAAAAGAGGAAAGAAAAAAATGTAAAATTAACTTTTGAGATTGAAGACTAAATAAAAGATAAAAGACCGAAGGATGTGCTGTTATTGAAAAGTAATCAGGGTGATAACAGTGATCTCACAACCCGTCACTGACTGCTCAACATATTGTGTTTTATCCCTTACGTAAAGAACATTAGAGGTCTGTTTGATGAAAATACAAGGGAAAATCGGCTATAAGTTGGAGAAGCGACAAAATATTATATAGATCTGATTTTAAGAATGAAAATCCCCCGAGCTGTTTCATAAACAATCCGTAACAAACCAAAATGCATGAAATATTACAATGTAGGGTCTTCCAGTGTTATCTTCTTTCTTTTTAATAAAACCTTTTGAGAAACCTCAAGTTGCCCTATGAGCACGATAATGTGGTCTCTTCATTCCTTGTCCCAACGTTCTTAAAAAGCAGCAGCACCAGCACAAAATGAATCGAATGAATTAACCCAGAACTATTAATTGCTGTAAGGATTTTGCTCATTCTTGTGCTTTGTATTGAACTACACGATAGATATGAAGATTTTCACACTTTCACCAGCACTGTACATCTGCACACTTTATATACCTAGAGGTTTCTGTACACATAGCTTTAAGCAATACATACATTACTAACTCTGCTGGAACTAATATGTGAGCCTGACCTTGCTTTTAATACAGTACATTTTCATTTATATGCCTAGTTTCCATGGTGTCGAATGACTGATGGAGAAATGCTGAGTGGAAGAATGTGTGGTATTTGCTTGCTGGCTATGAAGAGCCTAATCACAGATATATCGCCGTGTGAAAAGGGTGCTGAAGGTGACTCACCCTCTGCCGTTGTCCAGATGGATGATGAATGTCTCGTTCCCAAACTTCTCAAAAGTTTCATAGTGGTGACGGTCCATGTTGCCTGTCCAAGAAGAGAAAGAGTAAGAGACTTACTTTTTTGCCTCTTTACAGACTTTGCTGTGAGCATTTGAGTAATAGAATTGATTAGACAATGAAGTTAATCGTTCATTCATTTTCTACCGCTTATCCAAACTACCTCAGGTCACGGGGAGCCTGTGCCTATCTCAGGCGTCATCGGGCATCAAGGCAGGATACACCCTGGACGAAGTGCCAACCCATCGCAGGGCACACGCACACACACACTCTCATTCACTCACACACTCACACACTACGGACAATTTTCCAGAGATGCCAATCAACCTACCATGCATGTCTTTGGACCGGGGGAGGAAACCGGAGTACCCGGAGGAAACCCCCGAAGCACGGGAGAACATGCAAACTCCACACACACAAGGTGGAGGTGGGAATCGAACTCGCAACCCTGGAGGTGTGAGGCGAACGTGCTAACCACTAAGCCATCGTGCCCCCACAATGAAGTTAATGCAGACTAAAATGCAAAAAAAAAAAATAAATAAAAAATCACCCATGAGGAAGTCAAAAATGGTCATGTCCATGATATCCAGCAGACGGGAGCCATGGTCGTAGGGTGGAGTCTGTTTAACTTCATCACAGTAATCTGGATCCACTTCCCACCTGAGAAAACAATCCACAGATTGTTGTGGTGTACCATTTTACTCACTGCATTGTATTTAGTATTTGTATTAATATAATTGTTTAAGTATTATTTGTAGTAGTACACCGTATGAGTTATTGTGGTTTGCAGTGATAATTTTTGTTTTAAATGAACCTATGCAACGCTATGACACTTCCAACTTCTAACGTCACACTTTTAAAGGCCCCCATGCTCTGGATTATACGGAATTGTGAAAGAAAGTTGTGTATATAACAAGAAAAGTACATGTTCCCTCATTTTTCTTTCACAATCAGAATAGAGAAAGCAGCCTAAATGGTGAGACCTGTTTGCATTATGCTGCATTTAAAAATTATGACTTAAACTGTCTTCCAAAAAAACATAGCCTATTGTCTTGGGGCAGCTGTTCTAGGCAACGATTTTTGCTGAAAAAGGCAGTTTGTGAGTTTAATGAACATACAGAGTGGTATATGGTGACCTGAGATAAAGTGAATGAAAAAGGAAAAAGTAAAAGAAGAAGCCTTACTCAGCTTTCTTGCGCTTATGGTATGAGCGACGCCAGGGGTTCCTCCAGGTCTTGCGCTTGGCGAGGGCCAAATCAGGCAGAAAGGCAGCCAATGAGCCCTCAATCTGGTCAGGTTTGCCACACAGGGCATGCTCAGTGGAGCAATAGTACGAGCATTCACCATAGAAACAAATGTTGTTGGCTGCAGGAAAGAGAGACTCATGATTCAAGAGTATATATGACGTGTCAAGTACACAGTAATATACAGTATTCAACGTGCAGTGAAATGAAAGCTGGTGAATAATATCAAATAAACAAACTGAATTAAATAAAAGCACGGATTAAGTGTAGCACCCAGGATAGGGGCATTCTCAACTAGATCGACAGGCGTAAAAGTAAACATAAGGTAAATACTGATTGTGAAAGGGGTGAATGTTTTATGGGTTCTGACATTAAAAATGTTAAAATTTGAAATATTTTTCCCTTTCAAAATGTGAATTAATAAAAAATAGAAATACCGGTAAATTGTAGGTAATACAATACTGTAATATCTTTTTATTTGTCCAAAAAATTGTGTCAGATTTCAACCCAAAGTGGGCATGGCCTAATGTCAGGACTCAGCCCGGACTTTTGGCCACGTGCCGTTTTTGTTTATCTTCCTCGTCACGTGTCTGCCCCGCCTTCGTCTGCCCCTCCCTGTCTTCACACCTGATCCTTATTGTGTCATCGTGTCTTTTTATATTTAAGTGAGCCGCGTTGCCGAGTGCAGCGCGGAATCATTAGTTACGTTTACCCCTCATCATGTCTAGTCTTTGTTAAGTGTCTTCATTTGTATTGCTTTTGTTATCGTTTTTATGTCATTGTCTTTATCATTTATTAAACCCCTTTCATTTGAAGCTATCCTAAATACGGGTCTGTCTCCTTCCGCTTCCGGTTGTGACACCTAAACTTGAAGAGGTTTCCATTTTAATTATTCCATAATCTGTTTTTGCACACCTCTAGTCTCAAGCAGATGCTTTGTGAACATCAAGAAAGATTTCAATTTGTATCTGTTTTTCACACAGTCTCTGTTCATTTTAATTTTTGTTTATTATCAAATTTAACACGACGCCTTGGGGAGAATAGGTGCATTTTCTCTCAGAGGTTCTGCTGTATGTAAGTTGCACAATATCCGAAAGATATTATCAGCAACACAGAAAAATTGTTTTTACATGCCTGAATATAAAAAAAACAAGACCCACAAAACAGTAGAACAATTCAGAGACTAACAAGCACTACTGAAAAGTAATGCATCAGTGTAAATAAGGGAAGGGTTGATATGCTGCATGCTGGTACCTGGAGAGATGAAGAATGTCCGCCAGAGCTTCTTGTCTCGGGTCACATCTCGAATCTCCCGCGTCATATTTACTAGTCTGCCAGCCACTGGTGGAACCCGTCGGAAATCCAGAATTCTTAAAATTCAAAACAAACAAAAAATGAAATATAACAATTTACACAACACATCATACTGTATATTCCTGAACTATTTGTTTGGTAACACAATTAACATATAATTGTCATTGCTAATTGGAACATATCTGTTAATGTCCCACGATGTCCCATAAGACGGACAGGTTCTGGTTCCGCACAACACTGACAAGGATAAAGCAGTAAGTGGAGATAAGTTGAAGCTGAATAATGTAACTGAACAAATTCTATAGAGTGCTGCAGGTTTATGAAAAGAATAAGCAATTTCTCACACGGAGACTATGTGATGATTCCATCATTCTTCCTATCTCTGACAGCCGCTGCCTCAGCCCTACCTTAGCCTGCGAGGCCATTCATAACTCATTCCACTTTATGATACGTCCTTCAGTGCTACTTATTGGCAGTTTAAAGGCAATCATATTTGACTCCTACATCCGGCCACACGCTATTACAGTCTACCGTGGATAAGTGTAAGGTGGGCTATCTCTGTGAGTGCTTCCTGTAGTCAGTGTGAACTGACTTTCCAGAGGTGCCTGGATCCCAGAGGGACAGAAACCCAAGCTTGGAATACAAAGCCACTCAGGGGCTACAAAAGCACTGAGTCACTCTGAAGATAGCTGACAAAGAGCCCAGTGTGGAGGCATGGTTCCTTGTGAGCCATATGGGATTAGTGGTGTACATTATAACATATAGAGGAGGGAAGAGAGAAAAAAAGAAATAGATAGATAGAGAGAGAGAGAGAGAGAGAGAGAGAGAGAGAGAGAGAGAGAGAGAGAGAGAGGATCAGTTATTGGGATACTGTACTCTAGTTCATATTAAAGCAACAATGATACCATTTCATGTTACATGGTACCATGCAGAGATTAGGATGTATCCATGAACTTAACACAGGTCGTTATTAGACGTTTTTTGCAATTAGTTCACCTAAAAAATGCCAATATTCCGTATGTCTTCAACTGTAAAATCTGCCTTCAACTATAACTTTGTCTGTTACTTTTTATTTGCGCTCCAAGTACACTTTTTTTTCATTAGTTATGCAGCATACTGCAGCGTGTACCAAAGGAGTAAAGTATCAACAAGTTTACAGGTGCAGGTGTTATGTTCATTGTTCAAAAGTAAAAAAAAAAAAAACAGAGTGGATAAAATAAAGTGGGTCTCAACAAGCTGAATCAACAATCACCCAGCACAAAGACTCTCTCTATGAGCTTCCTTGTTAAAGTCAGCAGGGAGCGTCTCCCAGCTTTTGATTGCTCTCATATGCACCTTGTTATCCGCACTGCCCACTTCATGGGGAGCTGGATCGAATCAATCCTGCTAAGTGCTTTTCAGGCTGCTGGCCAGGGGCTGGAGTGACAGGGTCTGAGAAATGTGTGTAGAATCAGAGCTGGTGGGACTTGGCTATGTAAAAGGGGTCCAAGCTTCTCTTTTGGGTCTTGTGAAGCCTAATTCTGGGTAAAATCGATACTTGTGTGAGCATCAATGCAACTTGTTTTCCTACAGCCATGCATGTGACCTTCTGGCCAGACATCGCAAGAACGTAGTGTAGCATTTAGTCTGAAGATGAGAGTGATTCAAACGATACCGTGGTTGTTCTTGAATTGTTGATAGATTTTAAAAGCTTTAACTGATAGTAAGGAATTGCTTAAAAAGAAAATAACATCTTTTCCTGGTGAAAACACAAACAACTGGCTCGAAAACCTGCATCGTGTGTGATACAATAATAGTGCTGTTGGGTCAGATTCAGCTGAGTCATCATCTACTTCCAGGCTTTAGATAAAAGCTCAGATCTTCCATTGGAACTAGCTGTAATATGGGTGGATTGTGAAACAACAACAAAGAAAAAAGTCTTGTTAAGCTTGTAAAACAACATTACAAACACTTTATAGCTTCCAGCTGCCTTCTATTACCATATTCATCGAACATGGGATTTTAATGGCACATAAATTCATAGCACATAATTATTATCTCACATTATTATCTTACCTCACAATTCAATTCAATTTTTATGGGTTACTCGTCGCATTCTGGTCTATAGTCTATGAGGTTTATCCTGGACTTTAATAGGTTAGTCATTGTGCAGAACATACAGTATTAGGGCCATATGGACATTATGAATATGTTCAAGTTTATATTGGTGATTAAGAGAATTTGATGGTAGTCCTATTGCATCCTCTCATGGGATTTTATAGTGGCCGCAGGTGTGATTTATGTGTCTTCGAAGGCAGGCCAAATGAGAGTAACGTTAATTTTTATGCAGCCTAGGGTATGTATGGAGGTATATCTGTATTTAAGTGAATACTACTATGATGCCATGTAAGGAAAAACAGAGTAAATGGCACAGCATGACAAAGTTTTTCTTTTTTCTTTTTTTGTTGGTTTGGTTGGGTTCATGTAAATAATTTCAGGAATTTAAAGACCATTTTATGCTAAAAAAAAAAAAAAGTGCACAAAGCAAAATGTCTATGATAATAATGATTTATAATTCATAGTAATGATTATTTATTTGTTTGTTTGTTTGTTTGTTTGTTTATTTAAGTGGCTAGTTAGTTTAGCAATAATGTGTTCTTTGAGACAGTCTTGGTTCAGATTAAATGAATTAATGGTTGCAGCATTTATGTGCTGAATGTTTCAGAGCTTGGGGTTTGGACTAAAAGCACATCCTCAATGACTTTGCTGAAAGGAAAGACCATTGAATGGCCATTAAATAATTAAGTAACATAAATTGTTTTTGGTCATGGCCACTATGCCAGTAGTATTCTGTTTTTTAAAGCTCTGAGCTAATGCAGTGGTGCAAAAATAGTGCAATGGGTGCATAAATTATTATTAGCATCTGTGTGCATTGTACTGCTTGCTATATCAGAGCTACCTGCTTATTTACTGTTTATTTAAAGTGTAGAAGGATGAACTGGGGTATACGTTATATAGAAAGACAATGTGAGTAAATGAGCCCAAATGAGTCCATTGAGACTTACAGAGATGGTCTGCTCCTGATGGGTTCCTCCATATGTACTACACAATTTTCCATAAATGAACTTCAACATCTCATGGGTGGCTTTTACGTTTACGTGCCGTTCCCATTATGACCCTTGAACTCCTACTGACAACTCAGTAGGACTCCCGAGTCCCATTTTGGGGGAATCCCACATCCCATGGTGCTATTCAAATTTGAACATATTGGAGACAAACGGTGTAGGCATGTGCTGTCAGATCTCTTCTGACAATAAGGACATGTGATCATACATCTCTGACTGAATTTTAGTAGGCTTCTATTTTTCTCTCAGCAGGTGTTATTAAGCAGGCAGCCTACCTGTCGAGATGAAATGCTGCAATCTCAGCGTTGTGCCTCTCAAAGTCAGAGAAGTAGAAAAAGTCTGGGGGGGTCTCTTGCTCTCTGGTTTGCCTGGAAAACAAACAGAAAGAGAAAGAGAGACACAGTGAGGAGTTAAGATTAGCATCCTGTCACTTGGTGAAGTGTGATATAGAGGTGTTAATAAAGACAGTGAAATGCATTTTAAATGTAACAAATAAGTGTGCACTTGCAAAACTGGCCTTCAGCACAAAAGTGTTTGCTCTGGAGTTCATGAGAAAGTACAAAAAAAAAAAGACCAGATGCTGCTTTTGCTTCTATTATTCATCAATCTTCCTTTTTTCCCCCTGAGGTAGCTCCTGCTGACATGCTGCCAGTACTGGATGATGACTTCAGTGCTATGTACATACACAGTGATGTAAATAAAGCACATGAATTCCTATTTGACAGATCTCATTACAGGCACATGGACATATATCAAATTTAGGACCACAAGAAAGTGGCCTCAAATATGATTTGAAAAGATTGGAGTGTTGTGTTGACCCAAGTCTAAAAAAAATCAAACCGAAAATAAAAATCGTTGTCAAAAAATTGGATTTGTGATTAACTCTGTGATGTAAAGGTAGCCCATGTTCCAGGTTTTAGCAGGAGGTCTGAGAGAGAGAAAGAGAGAGAGAGAGAGAGAGAGAGAACTCTTAAGAAGAAAGGTATAGGAAAAAAAAGTGAGACTTTTCAAGAATTAGAAATTTTACAGGTCTTACAGACATCAGCTTGTGTAATCAGACTCGGATGGATAGTAAAAAAAATCTGACAGCAGACTTGATTGTGTGACTTTCCTCAAGTCTGAGATGAACTGTTGCCTAGCCAGTCACATAGCGGATTCAGTGGCAGGTTTGGTATTTTAGTTTGAAAAAACAACAACAACAACAACAAAAATGTAGGTATGCACTTATTTTACAGTAGAATGCACTACTCATATATTCAGTAAGAGAAAGCCAGAGACATAGAGACAGACTTGCAGAAAGATAGCTAAGTGCATCTTGGCTGTCTAGTATTTTATTGGCAGAATGTGCACAGGACATGTTTTGCACAACTTGATCTAAACTGAGGGTTGTTTTTTCTGGAACTACTGTTGCGTGATGGGCCGATCTATCCAAGACTGTCACAGCTGAGGCAGATTGGGAGGTTTTAGTGCGACCCAGGTGTGCGCTACGGCTTCCCAACAGCCTGCCTCAAACATTATTACAGCCATCGCTCTCTCTCTCTCTCTCTCTCTCTCTCTCTCTCTCTCTCTCTCTCTCTCTCTCTCTCTCTCTCCCTCTCAGTGCAGCTCTGCCTGTCATATCATTCCATTTAAGTGAGTGCCTTCTCTTTTTCGTACCCCTATTCCCATGTGCCATTAAACCTCACTGAGCTCCTTCCCATCTACCACTGCTAACAAACTGCAAATACAAAAGACTTTTCAACATCTCTTTTTTATTTTGCTGAGATCATCTTTTTTCCTTCAAAAAAACACCTATTATGATGTGTTCATTTTTTTGGAGATATAAAAGGAACTAATGGCTTTTTATTTGCAAGGCAAGAGCTAAGATTTTGTACTGATTCAGGTCTAAAAAGCCCAAGCAGCTCCCCGGAGAGGAAAGTCTGTCTACCTTTTGACCCAGAATTCAATGAGATACTCAGGGGTGGACTAGGTACAGCCTAATTTGACACCTTTGGTGCACATTGTACCTCTTAAACTGTGACCACCAGGGAGGTTTTCTCCTGAATATATTCTTTATTCAAAAAAAAAAAAAGGGGGGGGGGGTGCTTTGCGTCAGAATGCTGCTATACCAGAATCTTTGCTAAATACAAAATGTCCAAGCACTTTCTCTTTATCTTGTTCTCTCTCACTCTTTTCCACTCATCACTGTGTTCCAGATCTCGCTAATTTGCACTGCGATCTCCTGCTGGGTTGTGATTGGCAGTCCTGTTGCACCCATCACCATGTTCCTGTCTGTTATTTCCTGTAAGGAAGGAAGCCATGTCCAGTCACAGTATTTCAGACAACTTGTGTGACAGTCCGGCACACATGCCGATCCACACGAAAGAACCTCGGTCGGAGAGATGAGCCAGTGTAATTACTTTCATATAAATCAGGATCGGAAAGCATTAAAAATGCCATAGGGAATGTTTACTGACTGTAGAAAGACAAGTATCAGGATAAAGCCATGTGCAGCAAGGTAAATAATGGTCACTTCTAAGTCTCTACAGCGTCTATTTGAATTAACGGCTCCTTGCATAAAAAAAAGGTAAAATATGCAAATTAAAATTAAAAATCAAAGCTAATATGCAATTAGACTAGTGTTATTCTGAGGCTGAACATACAAGGCTGCAGTGCAGTATTCCATTCTATAAAACATTTCAAGATGCTCTTTTCAAAATCAGCACTTCCACAAGGAAGAATAAAACATAATAAACCACACATGCTGTTATGGGAAAATAATCTACTCAGGTGTGGTGTGATACAAGCTGACACAAAGTGTGCTTTATGTGCTATAACAGCATGTCAACAGCAAGCATGTTACTTAGTGACAGTGATCTGTTATGACTTACATGCCTTACATTATAGCAGCTATAAACAAGCATTCATTCACCACTCTCTTTTTTTCCTCTTTGTTCATATTAATAAGACAGAACAAAATGCAGCTTGTCATATTACTGAGAAGCCATAAAGTGTAAACAATACAATTTATAGGTTTAGCACTTTTAAATATTCCCTCTCTTCTGGAAACTTTACAAAACTCTAACATTGGAGACTCCTTCCAGAAATGTCCATTTATTATTAGTCTTAGAATACGTGGCACATCCCCAAGTCCCTGTATATGAGTGCTGTTATGGGCTGTTACAGAAACTCTTAAAACTACAGAAATGTGTTAAAATGAGCATATTAATTTAAAGCTCTTGTTTATATTACATCCAAAACTGGTGTGATTAATAGCGAATCTCTCCTGAAGTAAATGAGTCATTTACTTTTATTCTTTAAAGTGGTTCAAGCATAAGAGAGTTACAATTCAGCGACTGTGATGGCTTTCACTAAACATTGACTATGTGTCCTGAACCTTTATGTGTTGATTTACATGTACTCTATATTATGCCAAGTGTATGCGGACATGTAACCATCACATCCATATGTGGGCCTTCCACCAACCTGTTGGCACGAAGTTAGAAGCTGACATTTCTAGAAGATCTTTTGTATGCTGTAGCATTAAGATCGTTCCAGTATGACAATGCTCCCATGCACAAAGCAAGCTCCATGAAGATGTCATGTGACGAGTTTGGTGTGGAGAATCATGAATGGCCAGCACAGGGCCCTGACCTCAACCCTACTGAACACCTTTAGGATGAACTGGAATGATGATTATGTGCCAGGCCTTCTCTCCTGACCTTACTAATGCTTCTGTGGCTCAATGATCACACTATCGCCATACTCCAAAATCTAGTTAAATACCTTCCCAGAAAGATTTAATAACAGCATATCTATGGCAATATTGTGCATGTCTGAGGACAACAGATCCACATTTTGGGATGCCATTAATCCCAGAAGCCCCTGTACTGAAAAACATCCCCAGTGAGTCTGAATGATTTAGGATGACAATTGTTTCTCTTCAGGGGTATCAACAATTTTGCACAGATAATGATAAAAGAAGACAATACTCTCATTATTTACAGCTTTTTTTTATAAAGAGAAAAATGTCTATTCGAAGATGTAGGTCTGGCAAATACTGTAAATGTAAATACGGTAGATAGATATTGTTATATGTAATTATTTTTAATAACATAACATATTAAGGTCCAATCCTTGGCCTGAAGAGATTTCTACTGAAGGTAAAATGAATGTATTGTGACTGGAAAATTCTAGAAAAGATTCTCTTAAACCTGTCAGATTTCTAAAGCACTGTAGTATCTAAACAGCAATCACATGAAGAGCTTACCAAGCACACTTCAGCAAGCACGAGCTCTTGTCATGTCCCCCTGCACCAGACTAGAAGTGACATATTCCTGTGAAATATTTTCCTTATGGGTTTACTATAAGTCTAAAGGAAAAGGACCGTATTCATGTTTGCTTTAGTAACTGATAGTTAAAAGAAGATCAGTGTCAGATTTAGCCATTTTGCCTTGTTGTGTAAAAAAAAAAATACTACTTGCAGCTATCCTCAAAAGAACACTTTGTAATATGGTTGTTTTCTGTTCTTTTCCAAAACACAGATTAAACACTGCCAAGTACAGCTTCAAAGAGAATTAAAGCATGTGCCTCAAACCACACACTAAAAACTATACCTAAATAACAATGACAACACTGGTGCACTGACATCCTAATTACTATTATATAGTATATATAGTAGTGTAAGCTGGGGACCCAGACTAAGACTGTATTCAATATTAAATAGTGAATATATATATGTGTGGGTATATGTGTGTGTGTAAAAAAACTATATATACACACACACAAGGAGCTTGGGTTTAAGATTATGTGTGTGTGTTTGGGTGTGTGTGTGTCTGTGTGTCTGTGTGTGTGTGTCTGTGTGTGTGTGTGTGTGTGTGTGTGTGTGTCTGTTTGTGTGTGTATGTGCATGTGTATGTGTGTGTGTGTGTGTGTCTGTGTGTCTGTGTGTGTGTCTGTGTGTCTGTGTGTGTGTGTCTGTGTCTGTGTGTGTGTCTGTGTGTGTGTCTGTGTGTCTGTGTGTGTCTGTGTGTGTCTGTGTGTGTGTCTGTGTGTCTGTGTGTGTGTCTGTGTGTCTGTGTGTGTCTGTGTGTGTGTGTTCAGCTTGCTCACTTTGATTTGGTCCTGCTTTTTAGCTAACATTACTACTAACATAACTCTTAAGTTAAGGTCTTGTGTCTTCATGATGTATGCTGACAGCATAACTCATTAATGCTAGTTATCATCTTTTAAAAAGGCTTTTTTAATTTATTCTTTTAATTGGATTCTCACATGCTGAAATAAGGTTCTTCAAGGCTGTATATTGTATTTACAGTGAACAACATGGCATAATGTAAATGTTTAGTCACTTAGGAAGAAATCTGTATGTTGTGTACAATGGTGAATATGCTTAATAATATACAGTCAATGCTATTAAGCAAAACAAAGCAATCAGATTTATCTTCTGTGCTACAACAGTTTAAACACAGTTCAGCTGCAGGACAAAGTGAAATTACAGTAAATTTGCACTGCATCAATTTGAATCACCTCTTAACAACAATTATTTAAGAAATGATTTGGTCCTGTAAGCCTAGAAAAGATTCTATCAGGTCTGTATAGTAGATTGTAACCCCACATAACGTAGTCCTGCACTATTATATTCTTTACTGTTGTTCTGTATTAAGTTGCTTTAAAGCACCCTTCCTCTAACCAATGTGTGGTGGTAACACAAGGTTTATAGCTTAAGTACTTATTTAAGAAAATATTGCAGATTGGCTGTACTTGGATAATTAATAGTTATTAATTGCTGCTTCTCTGTTGATGTTATTTGTTAGGTGAAGTTTGATGCGTTTAACTTTTAATGCCCCGTTTACTCTGGATTAATCTGTTTTCTGTAAACTCGGAGAAATCAGTGACTGAAACTGCTTTGATTACTTTTTTTTTTAAACCACAACAGTAAAAATTCTTTATTTATTTTATTTCTGTGCAGTTCCAGAAGGTTGCACTGTATTATGGCTGAAATGAACTTTGGTGAGACATAATAAAACTCCAAGTAAATCTCAGGCCAAAACCAAACAAAATTTGTTGAGCATGGTCTTGCAAAGTTGCAAGTGCTGCAAGGAAGGATTGAGATAAGGGCAGCTTCTGGTCAGTGAGGTGTTCAAAATTCCACTGGTGCACACAAACATCACACTCTTATTACTTGCAAGCCTACACTTCTAAAATCCTTCCAACTCGAGCAAGTTGCTCTGCACTGCACCAAATCCAGGTGGCTTCATCCAACCATAGCTGCCTCCAACATGATCTATGTAACACATTTCCCTTTAGTCTCTCTCTCTCTCTCTCTCTCTCTCTCTCTCTCTCTCTCTCTCTCTCTCTCTCTCTCTCTCTCTCTCTCTCTCTCTCTCTCTCTCTCTCTCTCTCTCTCTCTCTCTCTCTCTGTATTTGACCTGTGTCTGTTTCCCCAAGCCTTTCTACATGGATCAACCCAGTGACCCATAGAGTGACTGAGACGCCAGACAAGACTGCAGACCTGATTTCACCCTGTCACCAACACCTGAAACCTCTATTCGCAAAATTCTCCAGGAGCACTTATATATACGGACTGGTACTGGGCAACCTTGAAACTGCATCCGTCTGTAGTTCTGCAGACGGAGCGCAGAGAGACAGAATGATCTCTATAATCTTTGTGTAATCCTGGCTGGGTTTATGGTCCTGACAACAGGGCTGTTCATCTGTGCTCTTATACACACAGAGCTTGCGGAAGACAATGTTACATGAGGGAAGCAGGAGGACAAAAATACTTTATAGGAAAGAGGGAAAGCTGGCGATTAGAGAGACGTGGTGAAAAAAGAGGCAAAGAGATAAGCTTTATGGAGGAGATGCAGAAATTAAGAAAGTCTACTTTTTTTCCCTTTTGTCTCTTGCTCTAAGGACACAAGCCACAACCACAAATCACAGCTCATCGTCTACAGAATGAGAGGAGAAAACAGATAGAAATAGAAACAAAAAAGAAATCATCATAAAATAGTTCCCAACTAGCATGAAATTTTTGAGGATGAACAGAGCCATAACCAGATGTTGGGGCTTCAACGATGCTTAAATAATCCTGTGTTAAGAATATTATACACTTTTTCGCCGCTTATACAACTCGCAAACTCATTTTGTTTACCAAATCTTCCTTAAATTGCATTCCTGTGCTTATATTCTGTTCTCATTTAGTCTCTGCGGAGCTCTTTAATAGCTTCTATATATCACTACGCTCCTGTTCCTAATGGATCCAATTAAATAAATGAATGGACTACTTATGTCAAGCCTTGTCATTGTTATAGAAATAAAAAATGCAACGTTTAAGAGAAAAAAAGGATTTAGATAAAATAGTATTATTTTTAAAGCTGGCTCTCAAAAGCCCTTTGGTACAGTAATGCTGGGAAAATCATGTTAATACTGTCAGGTCTGTATTCTGTAAATCGTCTGGAATAACACTTTGCTCCTTTGTAGAGAACAACAGAATCAATGTGAGACATTATTGTCATCATTCATGCAGCCAAGTTCTTTATTTTTTTATTTTATTTTTTAAAAATAAATGACAAAGCCCTAAATGGCAACACACTAAACCAGGGGCGGTTCTAGGATTTCATCTTTAGGGGGTTTTAGCCCTCAGTGAGAATTTAAAACAAGAAGTTATATATTATATTTTATATGACTACATAGTAAGCCAAAAGTTATGGTATTTTTTAAAATGGCAAAAGTGGACACCAAAATTTTATGCATGATGTAATGATGCCAGTCTTGAATCAAATCAGTTCATGTGTGTGTGCATTCTCTACGAACAGTGTGTCCAATCAATGCAGTCATTAATAAAAAAAATTCACAAGATAAATACCAAATCAATAAATGTTATTTTTTATTTAGTATTGAATGGATTGTTTGCATTAATATTTCGTTAGTGCTATCAACTCTGGTAATACGTATAGTGAAATTTCACTGCTTTTGGTTGCCGTCTTTGCGTCTTTTCCGCCGATTAACGTTATAGATAAACGCCTCCAGCTCTGACTGCGCGTGCACGCTGCGCGTGCCTGAGCTTCTCTGTTCAATAAAGCAGACAGCTGATGACTTTTGAAAGACTACAACGCACGCGCGTAAAAGCAAAGATAAAAAAAAATCGCTCTTGGATCAAACTAATAAATAATTTCTTTACTATCGACATGTCCTGTATTTTAACGTAATTTTTATTGTTTATTTATGAAAGTAAAAATTATACTTTTAGTTTTAGGGTGGCTGAGATCACAGACAGGGGGCTGAAGCCACCTTAAAAAAGGCCTAGAACCGCCCCTGCACTAAACGCTGACTAGAGATTCGTACTTCACGATACTTAATTACACAGTGAAGTAATATACTGTAAAATGACTATTATTTGATCAGTTTAAAAAAAGCAAAATAACACAAAATAGACACGCGGTATTTGTGTCCCAAATGACGCACTACACACTATGCACTAGGTACTCTACCGTCTAGTGTATGAAATGTAGAAGGGTTGTATCATCTCAAATGGAACAGTTTTGTACTAACCAGAAAAAACGTCAAACAAAAGTCATGTGACTCTGGTAGCTTTAGCACAATACAGTGATTTATAATAAAAACAAAAAACAAAAACAAAAACAAAACAAAAAACAACAACAGCATGGGCTAATTTAAAAGACATATGTAAGATGTCTTGTCCACTGGAGTGTCGTCGGACATTTTGAATTTTTCGTTCTCATCCAGCATCAGTGCCTGAAGTCGAGTGCATGAAGTGTCCAACACTCTACTTTTAGATTTTCCATTTGAATAAGTAGATTGAAGTGCACTTTTTCTTGCTGGGATTTCAATGTGAACACACTACTCAATATTTATACTACAAAATGACGTACAATGCTCAATTCTCAGGATGTTGTTATTATTATTACACAAACTCAAGTGTTAGCCCAGAAATAGTGTTCATTCCTTTCTCTACAAACATTCCTATCTTTTTACTGTAGCTGCTGAAATAGTCGTAAGCTAGTATGCTTTTATTATTAATTTTATTTATCTTTATTGTTTTATAAAAACTTACTGGTTCCTATGTGTTACTGAAGCCGAGAGTTCGAGGGGTTACATATTAGAGTCCAAAAAAAAAAAAAAAAAAAAAAAGACAAGGCAGGTACGTTTTCTTCAATATATTTGTCATACTATGTTATAACTCTCACATATATTAAGACGTCGGATAATTGGAAACAGTGCAATTCACTGCGGTAATTATATTTCAGAGTAAAGAGAATTAAGGGTCATTGTGATTTTTAATTAGAATTGCCCTAGGGTGCCGAGGGGAAGATTACACTGCATTGATTCAATCCCTCTCTCTCGCTGTGCTGCACCTTTCTCTCTCTCTGACTATAATTGACATGGTCCCCAGGCTGTGGCTTTCTGCCTGCTGCACAGATGCAAGAATTTGCTGCACACTGCCAGTGCTATGACACTCCTCTCCTCTCCTCTTTTTTTTTTATCACTTTTCTTAAAGTCTAGTCTGAGGATGAATAGTACTACCTGTGAGCTGTCTTTACTGTCATATCAAGAGCAGCCTGCTCAAATTCTGACTCTAGTCTATATAGAGAAAGCAGCTACTGTACTTCAGATCAGTATAAAAGGTCAGCAAAGACCCAGCGGTGATGCCTATTAGCTGGTTACACATTTAAATGTCACCTTTCCACCTACCATGACAAGTGAGCTACTGGTTAGACCTCTGAGTGTCTTCGTTCAACTTGCTGTTGTTGGATCTGATCGGAGGATAAGACCGGGGAATATGCCAGAGCCTTCACTGTAGGAACTGCTGTGAAAGCACAAATGGAAGACGTGCCTCTCAGGGCTGCTTTAATTAATAAGGACTTGATATACACTAAGTTACAAATCAACAGGAAAATCCCTCCGTGTTCATCACTTGAGTTCCCTGAGGCTCAAATCACAAATTAATTGGAATTCATGGATAAATCTGGTAATACCAAAGGATATGTTTCATAATAGACCTGTCTTCCTTATCTATTTTATATCAATTCTATTATAGTTCTAAACCTGATTAGGCTTTTTTTCTGTAATGCAAAACAAACAACAAAAAACCCAATCATGCTTTTAATTCCCTCAGGAGTGTCTAATGATATAAAGCTTCCTGCATGCTGGACTGAATTGTATTTACCAGCTCTAAGAAGTTTCTGCTTGGTAAATGTTCACATTAGCACTCTGTATGGAAGCAGAAATGAAGTCCTGTTTCATCTTGCCAAAAAAAGCGAGTTTAATTTCAAAGACAATATTAAACTGGCTTCCCTCAAACTGCTATTAACTTTCAGTACGGAATTTCAAAAGACCTTTTGTCTTTGGAAGTGCTATAAATAAATGTGACTTGACTCATGAAACTAACCAGCGAGCACAAGACACAACAAATTATTTCAAATGTCAGAACTGATTTAAAACCACTCACAGGCTCCCGAATGGCGCAGCAGTAAAGCGTTTGGCCTGTGCTCAGGAGGCTGTGTGTTTGAATTGTGATGATGCCAAAGATGGCTTTCCTCTCTCCCTTGTCAATCAGAGCATTCAGGTGTGCCCTGAAGTTACATGAGCAGCAGCCATGTGCAAAGATTCAGTGGCATAATTCATTCAAGGTCTCCTTTTAAGTGCTCTTACATGTCGAAGTAAAGTAAATATATGTGGATACACATTGGTCAAATGGTGCTGTTTAACTTTCTATAACAAGATATGATACAGGTTTATCTTAATGCACTCCTTAATAGTACCTTATTATTTCTATATTCATCATATAAGACATTCGAGACTATTGTGTACTTCTAACTATTTTCAGAAAGGCCCAGGTATTGATTTGATGATCAGGTGTTTTTTCATTGTAACTTTGAACAAATGTTTTAAACTCATGGTATCTTAAGTATGTAACCTAGTGAACCAGCATTAATGTATTCAATGTTATAGATTTAAGCACTTATGTACGTCGCTCTGGATAAGGGCATCTGCCAAATGCTGTAAATGTAAATGTAAATGTATAATGTAGGTGTCCACATACGTTTGGCTTTTGGACATGATTATTCAGAGACGCTGAACACAAGCTTTTTTTTTAAATCTTGTTTTTCCTGTATGACTGATTGGCACTGTCAAGATCATTTCAAAGAAAGAATAATTTGCGTTTTCTTTTCTGACAACAAAGTAGTCATCAAAGTTTACCTTTCAAGCATAGGGCTTAACAATAAACTGCCAGCTCCAAAAGATTACCTAACCTCTTTCTGTTTTTCAGGCTCTGTATTTGAATTAGATTGCAAATCTTTTCTACAAACATCCTTTATGTTACTCTCCGGTCAAAATATGAGTATTACAGTCAACAATTATTTGTACACTCCTTCCTCTGGCTGTTTTTCATTAGATAGTCCTTTCTTTTAAAGAAGTCTGCTATCTCTCCTCACTTCAACAACCGAGTCAGGCTGTGCTGTGCGGTGCGGAAGCGAAACGACAAAATATATAGGAAAGTTAATGGATGAGCCGTGCTGGCTGGCCTGGGAATGGCTTTCCATTCAGGAGACACATGACCAGAACATTCCAAAGACCCAGATAATGAAGCCACAGTTGGGACTTTAAAGTGCCTTTGGCTAGTCATTCTTCCTCCTCTCAAAGCTTCCTCCTCTCTTAGCACAGATTTACTAGAGAAATGAATAGTTCAGAACCATATGAATTCATTCTAACTCAAAATCATTCACGGTCTCCACTCCTTCAGCATTGGAGTGGAAACCAAACAGATAGCGGAAATGGCAGATTAATGGATAGCTAGTGATCTCTAATCATTTAGCATCAGTATTTATTTATTTTTTAATAAATATTTTAGAATACAAATAATATTTATATAGTACATTAGACAAATACAGGTATGTTGCCCTATCACATAAAATCTGTTCCCGATGATAATGCGGCATCGTGTTGGTGTAATAATTGGCAGGATTAATTTTACTGACATTATCATAACCTTTGATTTAAAATGATCTACCGTGGAGATTTGCATATCATTATAACTACTTTTTTCAAAGGTCCTTAATTAAAATTCATAGTTTTTTGTACAACCGAGTAAAAAGTGAAAATTGTACCAGATCTATCTTCGAACTTGCCAGAGTGACGTAACCTTTGTCAAGTGGTATAAATGGAGGGAAATCAGATTATTGTGTGTTTGGAGAGTTTTTTAAAAAGAATTTGTGTGAAGGTGGAAACACAGCAAAAGAATGTACCTTTGAATTGGGAGGTAAAGTATTTTAATGTTAGCAATACTGAACATATACATGTTTCTCTGAGGTCCATACAGCGTCACATTTCCTCTCCTTTCTTATATCTATATATGTAAATCATTCAATAATAACAACATTTAAAGGGCTCCACTGTAAATACTCGAAGCATCAGGTGTTTACAGTAGCATCCTCTTGGAAAACTAGCTACTGTATTTGAGCAGAGCTTAATATTTAAAAAAAAAAAAAAACCTTAGATACAATCTGCATTTTTTAGATATTAATTTTTAATATTTGTATTTATCATTTGGATTTTTGGTATTTATCATTTGGATAAAATGCAACCTTAAATAAAAAAAAGCAAGGCAGAAAACATCATAAACCAGTTTAAACCAACATTTAATTTATACTGTTTGGCTCTCTTGACTTGAATATACAGTAGAAGTTCAAAAGCTGAAGAGAGCAGAAAGCACTGAACAGGTCCAATAATGAAGACAAGTCCGGACGCTCACAGCTGCTTAACTCTGATAGGGATCTTAAGCACTTTTCTCGTGTCTTCTCCAGCACACAAAAATCAATTTATATTTACCAAGCTCTTAACCCTTAATAGTCTTGTGTATTGGGCAGTTAACATGTGCTGGTAGCTGAACCAGCCATCAATGGGAAAGAAAGCCACAACAATCCGTAAAACAGCACAACTCGGAGTAGGACTAGAAAATCATGATAAAAGGCTAGAAAAACAAAAGTTTGGTGTTACTGAGCTGCTTTTGCAGTCTAATCTTCCTCACATCGTCATCAAAAGAGGAAAAACAGTACGTTAATTAAGCTAAAACAAAACCCGACTTCCAGGTCTGCACAAATCTCACAGCATTGTTTGGAGCACGTGCCTCTTTCAGTTGGCAACATGGCAAAAGAACATTTGGTGTTTGGGGTCATTTTTCAGATTTCAAATGCTGTTCAATACTTTAGTAGATTTTCTAGACACTTCGACTCATATTAAAGATGTATAATCGCCCCATAAATAGGCTCATTATGCTGTCATGAAACCTTTTTTAGAAACCGAAATTATTGTGGATTTGAGGAAGCATGTAATATAGTGGAATTATGAGTGCAATGTGAATGGACAAATAACCATTTTTTTGTGTGAATTATGATCCTACAAGGGACTGCAAGGACTATAAGGCTTATTGCCTGATCTGTCACATGACCTGTGTGAAGGTCATGTGAAGGTCAAAACCTCATAGACAAAAATGTACCTTTGAGTTGTGATGTAAAGAATTTTAATGTTAGCAATACTGAACATATAATGTTTCTCTGAGGTTTACTGATTCATAAAGTGTCCATTTCCTCTGCTTTCTGCTATCTGTAACATGGCATTCATGTATCGTCTAAATCAGAGGTGGTTAAATGTGCATAAATAATATAATTAATCTTTATATTATAAGGATATAAAATGATGTTTTGCTTGCTAATGAGGAAATCCATAGCAGCAGACAGTGGCAGGCTAAGACTATAATTCAGGCCGGGAATTTGACTCCATAGCAGACCACCGCCTCAAAAAAAAAACAACAACCACAAACCAAAAAAAGAAAACTTTCAGGGTCTCTGGGGAATTATATATATATATATATATATATATATATATATATATATATATATATATATAATATATATATATATATATATATATATATATATATATATAAAGTCTTAAATTAGATTTATATATATATATATATAAATATATAATATATATATATATATATATATATATATATATATATATATATATATATATATATAATTTAAGACTTTTTAAACATCTTTAAAATTTAGGGGATGGAGTGGGGGGTCAACCTAGTTATCAAAATGATTAACGCCCGTTGGTGTGGACACCACAAGCTGCTACCTTGCTCTCATTTCACAGACTTCTAATCACATACATCTAAATCTCGACTGATAAAATGCAAAAAAACAAACCTTTGATCGTCGCCAAGAATCAGTCCTAGTTAATTACTAGTGATGTTACTAAGCCTTAATATCTGTGGGCACGATATTAAAGTGAAAGTGACATAACATACGGCTAAGTATGGTGACCCATGGTTCTCTGCATTTAACCCATCCAAAGTGCACACACACAGCAGTGAACACACACCGTGAACACACACCCGGAGCAGTGGGCAGCCATTTTTATGCTGCGGCGCCTGGGGAGCAGTTGGGGGAGTTCGGCGCCTTTCTCAAGGGCACCTCAGTCGTGGCCAGCCCGAGACTCGAACCCCCAACCTTAGGGTTAGGAGTCAGACTCTCTAACCATTAGGCCACGACTTTATTCACCTTTTTTTAAATTAATTACTGACCAATAAGGTGATTAATGGCCATGATAGTGGACACACTAGATCCTACGTAGGATCTGAAATATTGTACATATTGTACTGTACATATTGTACACCCTAAACCTATTTTAACTTCGACTAATATCTAAAGTCATTAAGATGTACCATGCTTTTCAGAATAATAGACTTGCTATAAATATAATTAGAAGAGATTAAATGGAATCGGTGCATATTCCAGTATGGGAAATAAGCTGTTTGTTCCTTCTTTTAAGAATGCTGTAGTTTGTGTTTTAACCATAATGAGAGTTTAGGTTGAGAAAAGGTTTATTCTAATTTTAGTTGACTTTGTTTCTTTGTACATGAACTGGAAGTGTAACGTAATATTATGTGCTATGCTTCACAGCATGTGTTAAATGATGTGCTGAATGAAATGACATGAAATGTGATGCTGATATAAACCATTTGGAAGTTAACATAGAAATAAAAACCAAGTGAGCTTTATTTAAAAAAAACAAACATGTTATTAACTGGTAATAAAAATTAAATTGAATTATTTTTCAGTTCTGGAAAATTTGAAATACTTTTATTCTCAGGTGTGTTTTTTTTTTTAAACTGTTAAATTGCTCCAAAAAGAAAAGCTATCATTTCTGAATGGTACAGTAATTAGTTCCTTTATAATGTACGAAATAAGTATTTTCCAGTATGCTATTCAAAATTAAACACGTTTCAAACATCAAACTATTAAGCACTGCATGAACACTCTTTGTATAGAAAGAAAGTGACCGTTTTGAAACATGCTGCCAGGGAGCTGGAGTCTGATGCACATGCAGGTGCCTAATTAAAGCGGACACAATCGAAACCAAATCAATGCAGGAATTGTAAGCAAGATCTAGGAGACTGTGGTATAAAACACATAAAAATACTACTACATGAGTCAAAAGCTTGTCAGTGAAACACACAGAAGCCAGAACTATAAATAGTGATACCATTTAGAGGGAGACATGAGACAGGTGAGAGTAATCAGTGAGGCATGTCACCATTATAGTTTGCCTACTTATACTATGTGCTAAATGTACTGAATGTACTCTTTTCACGGTAACACGTCACGCCACCTACGTACGCTGTTCCCTAGTTATACCTTATAGAATTTATACCATCCGAATGAATTACCATTCCTTAGTTTTACGTTTCCTCATTTTATTTACACCTTTCAAAAAAAGCATCTTAAAAAAAAAGTCCTTTCCTCCCAGACACAAGGAGCGTATAGATCCACACTTGAAATAGCGGTACCTTTGGGATAGTCGTGTCAGCATGCTACAAAATTGGACACTATTTCTGAAATCAGATACTATTTAGTATGTATACAAAGTGAATTGAGAGCAAGAGCTTGTCACATATTTTGTGTCTGAAACCGGCGCTGACGTGGCACGGGCTTCTTTTGTGAAATTAAGACTATTGTTGAGCTAATGGATGTTAGCAAATGTCTTCTTTATACATGTTCTAAAGTATGCATACGGTGGATTGGTGTGTTCGGTTATTCTGCCAGCTGCTGACATCAACAGAGAGATATAGAATATTTCCTCAATATGCTACCTGTAGCTCCACACATAGACCGGTCAAGCTGCAAACCGACAGACGAGGCTTTTCCGGCTTTGCATTTTTTGTCTGACAACAACCCAAGAATATCCTGCTGTTTTTTCTTACAACTGTTTCGCTCCTAATTAATGCAACATGAGGCTCATTAAAATGCCATTTACCAGTAGTGCATGAGTGCTAATAGAATTGTAGTTGATTTACCATTACTGTCTTTTATTTGCTCACTTAATGAATGTGTTCCCTATGTATTAATTACTTTCTCTTTTACTGTTCCACTAAGCTAACCTCAAGAGCTAAAGGCTGAAGCCCAGCTCCTACTCTGTGTAAGTGATGGTAATTGATAAGTCTGAAACTGAGCTTACAGCCCCTGTAACTCCCAATAGAAAATCCGGGAAATTTTGGGGTTCAAGAGGCAATTCTTCTACATACTTTTAGTCAGCAGCAGACTACAATGATCTCGAATTAGCGTCGGGTTAAACTCTTGAACCCTCTTGTGCCGTGAACCCTTTTGGATTTGAGGAGCCTGTGTAACACACTTCCTTTTTCAAACCTATCATCTTCGCAGAAACCAGCATATTCCTCTAAGTATCTGCTTCTTAAATAGAACAAATGCATAAACATCACTTGGCAGATTGTAAATTACTGGAATGCGGGCAGACAGTGGCTCTAGGGATTTAAAAGCATTATTTTTGTTTTTTTATCCCTGCTTGTGGAATTGAAACCGCAGTCTGAGGAAATAAATAAAAGTTCAAGATTGTTCTTAACCCATCTATGCACTTTGCTCTTGACATAAGGGTTACTGGCTGGGGATGAGTCTGAAAGCTTAACACAAAATCTCAGTAGGTCTGCTCACTTTATCCTCCAAAACGGTGACGTATCACCGAGTTCTGTCTCTAGTGCTTGAAGGCTGCATAATGCTCCGTGATTATGGGAAAAATGCACCGAGTCCGAGGAACCTGCTGGTAATCCTGTCTGAGTGGAAAAAATAGCTCCTAAATAAAGGCATTTCTGGCATGATTGTAGAAGGGAGGTATTGCCATTATAACACATAATGGTGTAGCGTTTTAGAGTTTCAAACTGAGCAGCAGGTGTGTCGTACTGTTACGAGGACGTCGAGAAAGAGTAAAGAGGAAGGTAGAAGGAGAGACAGAGAAAGAAATAGCATGCATCCACCCTTCCCTCTTGAGGCAATTCAGCTGTGCTTAAAGCATAGCCGGTCACAGAGCAGACAATGGCTAAATGTTGTGCAGAAGTGAAGCACAGAGCCTCTTCTGTCTGAACTCCTGCTGGAGTCAAAGTACGCATAGTGGAGAAAAAAAAGTGCTTTGTGGTATCAGCTTGCTGTAGCCACAACCTATTTATACATTGATACATGACCTGATTATCAAAATCCCACCTCTATACTACCTCTATGGAGTCTATGAGCTGAAAAGAGGAGGGAAGGGATAATGATACCTTTTGCTTAAGTAATATAAAGAATCTCGCTAAGGAACAGATTAAAGCACCATCCTACACCCTGATGACTTACAGAGGTCTTTGGGGCTTCTTTAAAGGAAGTATTTACAGTACCTTTAATCTCAGTTCCCTTCAACACCTTTAATGAAATCTAAATACTAATAATTCTATGAAAATATGATAATAAGTAATTGCAAATTTGGCCTACTTTGTTACACGCCTATTTATGCGGTATATCAAGTCGGGTCAGGTCAGATTGTTTTTCCCAAGCTATTTTAAAATAATACATGTTCCGTAAGGTGAGTGAAGCAGGTTCGAAATCTCTTCTCCAATATGTATGCTGAGCGTACTGCTACTTTAACGCATATAACAACTCATAAGTAATTGTACAGACTTGATATTAAAGGGCTATATAATAAGTGCTCAGAAATACAGTAAGCTTTATCACCAACTAAAAACCAAGCACTTCTCTTTAAATGTACTTAGACATGTAGCTCTACAAGTCAACTCCATGCACACTAAGTAAACTTGGATAAACTTGAACCTTAATGAATTATTTATTTATTTGTTTGTTTGTTTGTTTGTCTGTCTGTCTGTCTGTCTGTCTGTCTGTCTGTCTGTCTGTCTGTCTGTCTGTCTGTCTATCTATCTATCTATCTATCTATCTATCTATCTATCTATCTATCTATCTATCTATCTATCTATCTATCTATCTATCTATCTATCTATTTATTTATCCCAAGATCAGGCTTTAGCTTAGATATTTAATATGTCAACTCATTGAATGATTAAACTAAGAGCGGGAGAGACAGCCTTTTACTCTGATATTTAATTCTTAATCAGAATTTATTCATCCACTGCATCAGGCTGATTAAAACCAACTGTTAAATGTTAGTACGATCAAACCTGCATGTCTTACGCTGTTTTATATCTACACATGATTAATAGCAAAAACAAGACATCATTAAATCTTCTAGCTGAATGAGCTGGCAATTAAGGTCTGCAATTTTCTCAGTTAAATATAATGCAGCTAAGGATGAGGTGTTTCCTTTCAACTTAAATGACTCCCGCAATTACACCGAACGCTCCAGTTCTGTACCCAGAATATAATAGCTGTCTTATTTGCACCTGTTAATGATAATGCTTCATTTCTAAAGTCTACAATTATAAGATATCCAGCTCAAAGACAAAGAATAAAGTATCAAGAGAGTCAAATATGTGTTCAGACATCAAATGAACGGAGCACACGCCTCAGACAAACAGCTCTGGAGGAAACAGATAGGGCTGAGATGAAAAGCCAGAATGAAAGATAGAACTGTAAAGAAAAGAAAGCAGGAAATAATAATAATAATAATAATAATAATAATAATAATAATAATAATAATAATAATAATAATAATAATAATAAAGGATCCTATATAGAAACCTGCAGGAGTGGAGTCAGGAGTTAGAGACAAGTCGTGATGTGGAGAGAAACTTATACTGTATATTTTTGTGGTGGCCAGGAAAACCCTTCACATTGCTCAAATCTCAACATTGTGGCATGGGATATGACATAGCTGTAGGTTTTCCCACTAGACAGTATACACTTACAGTCTGAGTAAATCAGTCTCCCCTGTTGTGTCATACCTCTCTTGTGGATGTGTATTTTTGTCATTTTTTCTCAGGTCATGTGAATTCTGATAAAACTGCAACGGAAGCAGTGACTATGCTAGAGAAAAGTCTCTAAGTGTATTGCAGCCTTGTGCCTCTCCTCAACATATCAGGTCAAACAGCATGCCAGGAACTGACTTGTTTACACCGTATAGACTGATAATTAGCTATTTTACAATGTGTACACACACATACACACAGACACACAGACACACAGACACACAGACACACACACACATATACACACACAGACCCACACACACACACACACACACACACACACACACACACACACACATACACACACAGACACACAGACACACACACAGACACACACAGAGACACAGACACACACACACACACACACACACACACACACACACACACATACATACACATGCACATACACACACACGCACGCACGCACACACACAAACAGACACACACACACACACACACACAGACACACAGACACGCACACACCCAAACACACACACACACATATACACACACAGACCCACACACACACACACACACACACACACATACACACACAGACACACAGACACACACACAGACACACACACACAGACACACACACAGACACACACACACACACACACACATACATACACATGCACATACACACACGCACGCACGCACACACACAAACAGACACACACACACACACACACACAGACACACAGACACGCACACACCCAAACACACACACACACACACACACACACACTCACACACACACACACACCCACACACACACAGACACACACACACCCACACACATGCACATACACACAGACGCACGCACGCACACAAACAGACACACACACACACACACACACACACACACACACACACACACACACACACACACACACACACACACACACACACACACACACACTGCAAATCTTTTCTTTTTCATTTTTTATTTCAGGAACAATAAGAAGATTTAAGATTTAGCAGCAAAGAAGGGAATAAATCTGGAAGGGGATTCAGAAAGAAATCTGTAAAAGTCAGTAAAGTGTGTTGTTCTTTCATGCCATGCACTTTTCACCATACAGTATAATTCCAACAATTAAGCACTCATTTTTGAGACATTAACTAGCTAACCAGACATTCAGACAGATGCAGAGAAGGACAGAGAAACACAACCTAATGGAAGGTCAAGACAAGGGACTTTTATTGTAACTTAAACTATATACAGTATACACCTGATTCAGGACATAGTGGAAAAAGCAATATCATTCCCTTCATAAAGACACAGAGCTACATAAGCCAACACAGAAGTAAGGGCTAAAAAGTAAAATTAACCTTTTCTGAAAAAATTAACCTATTCTTAAATATCTTAAGTAATTTCACATGATTTTAGTGAAATATTTTCTTTTTCATGTACAATAGTAGTTATACCAAAATTTTCCTCCATCCTTTTTTTTCTCGACTCGCCACACATACGAGAGCAGGATAGTGTATCAGAAGCCGTCCTGACAACGAACTAAAAAAAAAACAATATAGATAAACGACAGGACCATCTGCAGAATGAAACAATGAAAAAGTTTTGGAAATGTCATAAAAACTATCCAGAGCTCATTCATTTATCCGCATCATGGGACTGTCATTAGCAATAAGACAGCGTTCTGGTAAAACTCCAAACTCCTTAGACATGCGTTTCCCCTTGTTTCATACAGTTTCATACAGTTTTGTAGTCAAAGAAGCAGACAAGTAAGAGGAAGAAGGAGGATTGGGAGAAAGTAGTCCTGCTGAGAATGGGAAAGGATTCCAACCAGTGATAGACAGAGAAAGCTGTTATCAGTGCGTGTTTTGACTGCTTGCCATCTTGCAGACAGAACCAGTGCCAAGGAATGCGGAGTGAGAGAGGGACAAGGGGAAGCATGAAGACCTTTCAGATGAACAATCAGATCAGCTCGACTAGATGAAGCGAAAAAAAATAAAAAGTGGTGCTGTTGACATCCAGGAAGCATAGCGGTGTTTCCGTCTAAGCTATGAAACAGATGTCTTCAGTATAATACACATGGCCTCGCTGCTCTGAAAAGAAACTTATCATCTGGCCATTTGGCTCTTCTAGATCATCCGAGCTTCGGAGCCAGCTGGTGTGATGTGGATTCACAGACTGGTTGAAGGAAAATTAAACGCATTCCTCTGTGTTGACACAATATGAGTATGCTTAAGTTAGCGAATGCTAATTAATCCTCCCTTTCCAGCAGCTAATATTTTATCATAACCTGAATTATTTATTTCCCCTTATATAGCAGCCAAGGGTAAAAAAAAAAAACTCCACAGAGGCTCCAACCAAGCTGATGAAATTTCATTAAATTTTATTGCTTCTCTGGCAGCATGTGTTTAGAAGAATCTTGCCATTCCACAGAGAGCTGCCAGTACAGCCTGATCTAACAAATTGATGCCTGATGCACCCAGACAGTCTATCTTGTGTGCCCTAGTTTCCTGGCAGCGAGGGAGGCAGGGTGTCTCACACATGGAGGAGCACGATGTGAAATCGGACCCTCCGCTGCATGATGGCGGGCTCGCGTTGCCTTGCTGCCGTGCCATTGGCCACTGCTTCCATGATGGCTATCTGATTAAGGGAATATGGAAGCAAGTGGAGCAGGAACGACTGAATTGGCAAGGCTGCAATGAAAGCGGCTGTGAGGACTGATTATGGGTCAGATTTTATTTTGCACAATGACCTGGACTGGTTGGCTTTAGAGTCACCGTTGCTCTGAGACAGCCTTGCCGGTCTTACGGGATTACAATAATGGGTTTGTCAGAAGCTCAAATGTAGTTTTGGCATGTGTCTCACAGACATTCTTTAAATATTGTTCAGCCACGTCCTCAGGGGATCCAGACAGATAAGCAATGGAAGAGGAAGAGAACAGAACAGAAGCATGTCAAGGCATGACAAGAGCAAAAGATTTGACTAGAAGACAATAGTCAAGTTTCGTATAAACTGGGAATCTATGCCAAAGACGCTGTAGCACTTTTAACATGACTGTAATATTGCCTTTTTTAGCTTTTATTATTTCCTTTCCTTTATAACTGTTCCTTATCCTTTCTACAGTTATTTAACTAATTTCATCACATTTTTAATACAACTGAGCAATTGATGGTTAAGGGCCTTGCTCAAGGGCCCAGCAGTGGCAGTTTGGTGGACCTGGGATTCAATCTCACAACCTTCATATCAGTAGACCAAAACCTTAACCAATAGGCTACCACATCCTACTTGCTGCAGAATAAAACACTTTGATATGTTATTAAAAAATAATTCACCTGCACGGGTTAATTTCCCTCTGACTCCTATCATGCAGACCCATCATTATTTATTTACCATTAACAACAGGTTAATTCCTTAAATATCTGCCGATACTGAACTCTGTGTCACTATTTAAGATGATGGAATCTTAGCTAATGGAGTTTGATGGTAAATTAAATATAGCACAGATCCCCATGGAAACCATCAAAGCCAGGAACAAACAGCGTGGCTTCCCAAAGGTTAGAAAGTGCATGAAGAGGCAGTATAGTTTTCCCTCAGTGTTTTGCCAGGCTTGTAAGCAGAATGGATTCAGCGAGTTCATCCCAAATCTCTGCAACTGGCTTTGATTGTACGCTCAGCCAAGGCTGTAATCCCTGCACAGAGTGGTTTGAAATCAGACGCCTGTTTAACGGCTAGTATCGTACTCTCAAGAGAAACACACCAGAGAACTCACTGCTCACAACACATGTACCACACAGCTTAAATGGATGTTCATCTCTCTCTCTCTCTCTCTCTCTCTCTCTCTCTCTCTCTCTCTCTCTCTCTCTCTCTCTCTTTTACACACACACACACACACACACACACACACACACACACACACACACACACACACACACACACACACACACACACACACACACAAACACAAAACACCCACACACACACCCCAAGATAAATCGTATCAAAACTTTTTCCACCCTCAATGTGAAATATCCAATCAATGAAAAACAATCCGAATGATTTTTTAGAAAATAATAAGAAAATGTGCACAGACATGAGAATGGGGATTGCGGATGTGTCTGTGTTCAGGATGAACCAATTTCATGCACGTCTCACGTACAAGAGGAATCATCATGCAGGAGATCATGCACTGTTTTTAATGACCTAGCAGGTACTCACATTTTAATGGCTCTAGATTTTTTTTTTTTTTTTTGCAAAAAAAGAGTGGGAATATAAATCCAAGGAGTCACGATGTAGTTAAAGGGTGTGTATACTTATGCAAGAAGATTGATCATTTATTTATTTATTTATTTCCACAAGTTTCTGATTTTTTTTTTTTTAGCCTTTTTTTAGACTTAAATTATTTTTACCCATCGTGATTACACATGCAGAATATATACTGTACTGTGCCTTCGTGTTGGGAAATATACACAAAAGGTAGTTGCATATGTCACTTTAGTGGTTTCATTCCACTGCACAATTAAAAGGCTTTGAATTCTGAAAGACAAACAGGTTTTGACAGGCATATAATGGATGCCTGCATTTTGTAAGAGCCTCAAATTCATTACCAATATAAGGATGGATTTCTCTAAAGTCCCTTTCATTTATCATATGTCAAATGTGCAGATGCTTCAGCATCACATAGAGACATAGAGACTCTAGCGTGACACTCTGCTGAAACGGACGTAGTTAAGCTTCCTGGCCCTCTAGTGAGCACTGACTCATGGGTGAATATTTTTGGGCTCATGGAGGGAGTGGGATTGTTACATGGAGCTGATGCAATACCAGCCAACAGTTTTTCAATGCAGAACATTTTTCGGAAAGTTATGATCCTGGGAATTGTTATTTCCCAAAATGTTCAGATGTTCTGGGTATTTTTACATGTCCTTTGTAATGTTATTTATTTATTTATTTATTTATTTATTTATTTATTTATTCACTCTACAAATGTCAACCCACTTCCGAATCTGGATTGAGTAATTGGATCCCAATGTGTCTTTCAAAAAAACACTGGACCCTGTTCAGGGGCACGGTGGCTTAGTGGTTAGCATGTTTGCCTCACACCTACAGGGTTGGGGGTTCGATTCCCACCTCCGCCTTGTGTGTGTGGAGTTTGCATGTTCTCCTTCTGCCGCGGGGGTTTCCTCCGGGTACTCCGGTTTCCTCCCCCGGTCCAAAGACATGCATGGTAGGTTGATTGGCATCTCTGGAAAATTGTCCGTAGTGTGTGAGTGAATGAGAAAGTGTGTGTGTGTGCCCTGCGATGGGTTGGCACTCTGTCCAGGGTGTATCCTGCCTTGATGCCCGATGATGCCTGAGATAGGCACAGGCTCGTGACCCAAGAAGTTCGAATAAGCAATAGAAAATTAATGAATGAATGAATGGACCCTGTTCACATCGGTGTTCAAGTGATGTCCACTTATGACTGGATCACACAAGATAGGTGTTAATGCCAGGTATCACATAGCCTAAATGGACAAACAGCATTCTACAAGAGCTGATACTTAGTACAACAGCCCTGGTACATTTCATTGTTTGTACTCTACATGCAATTCTAATACTAGCAATAACTCCGTAACTACACTTACTACTATGTTGTCTGTCAGTCTGAGTGTTGCATGGCAAAATGCAACACTATATCCAGCTGTTGTGATTTATATCCAACTAGATCTGATCTTTTGGTGTTTAATATGACTCAATATTTATTCCAGTTTATATAACTTATAATATCCCACTCAAATGTTGATTTTTTACTGGATAACAGCAGTTATTTCAAATCAAATCAAATATTATTTTGCTAATAATGTGAGTACATCTGACATTGAACAGTGTTGGTCGGCTGTACAATCTAAAGGTCTCAGAACCAGCTGAATATTTATTACTGATTGTTGGCAATCACTTTATCTCGGCTGCGAAGGATCATGGGAAGTACTTGTGGTTCAGAAGAAAGTAGAGAGCATGCTTTAAGTATGAAATCCAGAAAGAAAGAAATCCAGCAGCCAAATTTCTGTTAAAAGCAAAACGATCCGATTCTGAGAAATAGCAGATCAAATGTTGGGAAATCCAAGCTTAATTCTTTGCATTGTGATTATTTTATTTATTTTTTATTTTATAGATACAACTTTTTCAGATTAAAGTGCTTTAAGATCATCAGCTTCTGAGTAATATTAGACAGGGTAATAAACACTCAAATGCACAAATACTTCCTTGCACGTTGATCTGATATATATATAGATGTGTGTGTGTGTGAGTGTGTGTGTGTGTGTGTGTGTGTGTGTGTGTGTGTGTGTGCAAACGTGGCACTGCACCATTATAGGGAGGTTTATCTCTTCTTTTCCTCACATTGAGGGGTCTCCTGCAGTAGCGGGCATTACTTCGCTCTCTACATCCCTGCAGGCAGATTTGCATCCAGCTCAAAGCAACAGCACATCAAAAGAGGCTTTGATGCGCCGTGCGGCTGCACTGGAGCAGACAGAGAGAAAGAGAGGGAGGCTACAACACTATCAGCCTGGAGTCTGACAGTTATTTGACTTCTTTTAAGGCCTAACAAAATCTATAGCTTGCACTGAGCAGAAGAAAGAAAGATGAGTGTAAAGCTTGGATGGGGAAATACCTGTGGACCTCGTTCATTCATATCAACAAAGCAATGTGGGTAGTGTGAAATGCTTGATAGTGTGAACATGCAGAATGGAACTAAGCCCAAAGCCCAAAAGATTAAACTGCTAAAGCCATGTTTCCCTTTAAAAGCTTTGCCAGATTTTGCTGGCTGGCAGAATATGTTTACTTCACAAACGCTGCTTACTTCACTTATGAGGTGTAATGACTCTACTATGCAAAATATGCCTCAACAAATATGCTTATCTTTAGGCACAAATCATATTTAATTATCGTTTTCATTACGTTCACACTGGCAAAGTAAAGACATACTATTTCTGGTGAAAATGTCTGTAATTAAATATTCTAATTAAAAAATATTACCTAATAGGGGGCAGTTAGGCCACATCTGTTCTGCAGTTTCTGTGTATTTGGAGTATTTGAAGCATTGAGGTTGAAGTTATTTACACAGTATGTTGCACTGTGCATGACTGACTTGGTTATAAGCTTACCTTTTGGATCAGATTAAATCTCGGGCTGTAACGCCCCCGTTCCAGCTCCTGCATCATCACTGCATCAGTTTACGTCTCTAAACTTTTTCCGCAATATTTCTCTGTAGCATTAGACATTTACTCTGCACTCTGCACCACCAGCCTATACTTCCATTAACTAATACCCCCCCCCCCCAAATATTCCATGTGTCATAGTAATGTTATTTGTTATTTCTGTCATAGTTTGTGCATCACGGTGTTCATTTATCTTAACAGTTACTGTATATGCAACACCTTCAGATAGTTTAAGTCAGAGGTTCTGAAACTTTGTACACCCAGGGCCCACTGCAACTGGCAAATAATTCCCTTCCCTGAAACATAATCCAACTATTAAAATATTATTCTCATTATTTAAATAACATATTGTGCAATAATGTTTCGGCTCTTTATTGCGGCGACAGAGATTTCCTTTCCGCTGAAAGAACACGTTAGGTCCAACTTGACTGCTTGATCTTGAGTTATTGTGGTTTGGATTAAACCGAGTCTGAATCACGCTGACTTATTAGTTCCTCAGGAGCTTTTGGTTGCTTAATTCCACTCAACTACAAACTTATGTAGACAGAACATTATTTACATTGATATTATTTCCTCTCCAGTGTCAGGATGAGTCTGGTTCCTCAAATGAGTCTCAAATGAGGATGAGTCTTGTTCCTCTCAAGGTTTCTTCCTCATATCATCTCAGTTTTTCCTCGCCACATTCACCTCAGGCTCGTCATTAGGGAAAATTGTTAGAGATAAATAGTAACTTCATTTTAAACTTGAAACTTTTATTTTGTTTATTTCCAAACTTCTGTAAAGCTGCTTTGAGACAATGTGAATTGGGAATATAGCGCTATATATCGAATTAAATACGGCTCAAATATAGAATATATCGAATATAGAACTCGGCTCAAACGAATGCAATAGCTTTGATATATCGATGAGCTCTGATTTCCACCACTGTACTGTAGCACAGTTACAAATACTGTAACAAACAAACAAACAAACCAACAAAAGTGGGGACATGCGATCAACACTCACCTAACCTGAGGTATTATTCTCTTACTTCTCCTGCTACTAGCACTACTATTATTATTACTACCACACTTATTATTATCATGTAATCCTGTTTCATTACGGTGTTCTAATGTCTCCTTGTGCAACTGAAGGGATGTGGTAGCACAGCGGTTAAGGTGTTGGCCTACTGTTTGTGCAACAAATCCCCAGGCCAACAAGCTGCCACTCCTGGGCCAATGAGCAAGGTCCTTAACCCTCAATCGCTCAGCTTTATAAATGAGATAAATGTAAGTTGTGCTGGATAAAGGCATCCGCCATATGTCATAAATGTAACGTTTTTTACGGGTTAAATTCGGTTTTTGAAACTGATTTTGTTAGGTTACACAATACAGATTAAATTACATTTTTTTCCACCTTATCCTTTATGAAAAGGGGGAGAAAAAAAGACATATTACAGCTCAAGAGGCATCTGGATACAACACTTACGTGGTTAGATAACGGTAAAATTTTTGTCCTTTTTTTTTTAGATTGGTGCTTTGGAACCTGAAATGTAATTTAATTAAAATTGTTAAAGTAATTAGAAAAACAGCGGTTTTCATCAGCTCTTCTATGCCACGAAATGTTAGAAAACACAAAGCATCGATGGTCCAATTCCTTTGATGAGGTGCAATCAAATAAAATGGGCTTGACAGTCTCTGGGCAAAGGAAATCAAGCATCCGTGTGCAATTATTTGATCAAGAGAGAGAAAGGTGGCAGCTCGGCCTCAGCTGTGGGAGTCTTGAATCATTCAGCATGGGTTTTTTGCCGCTACTGCTTCTGTAGCAAACATCCCCAAGAGCTCTTGATGGCTCCACTGTCGTTTTAATTAACATGTAGGCCTGATGATGTTAATTAAAAACAAACTGATCATTACCCACCAGGAAATATTATACATATGCTACAGCAGATCTAAACACTGTCAGCTCAAATAGCTTTGTGAGACATGAGGAGATTTTATTTTTTTACTATAGTTAGCACAATTGGGATGCAGGTTTTATTATTAGATTCCTGGAACAGTATGACGTAAATGCTGAGAAAACACATCATGTGTCACTCACATTAGGCGAACATGGCAGATGAACACGCTACGCTACAAACCCTGGGACTGGAGCGGTCATATATAAAGTTGCCCACACAGCACTAGAGACTCGCAAGCTTGTAGTCTTCAATCATTACACAACCCTCGTACACTGCATCTCTGCAGCCTTAACGCAGCCATCGTGTTAACCGCGTTCTCTGTGCTTGGTTGCCAACTTGATAGGAGAATAAATGAACTCCCAATCTGAAGGGTTATGAACTTTTCATGAAAGCTCTGCATAACCCAGTGACATAATATCCAGCTGTGAGTTTTCTTAACTTTGGCTGAGAACATATTCTTTCATAAAAAATATATGGTTGCAATAACTCTAATTGGATGAATTTTGTGTGTGCGGAATTATTTATTTTCAGTAATTTTCACTTAAATTATCGTCATAGGCATTAAGCAACCAGACGTACGGGTTCCTTTAACCCAACACTCCGTATTCTATCTATTGTATTACATTCATATGCTGTGATATGATATATTTTTGGTCAGATTCTGCACCTATTCAACAGAAGCAGATGCTTGGAGCTTTGCTGGCCTATAAACCGACAAATGATCAGGAGGTTTTTAACTTAGGATCACGCTTAGAGACTTCTTTGTTATTACCTTGTCTACATAAAACAGCATCTTATGAAATATCACTGTGTCTCAGTGAAGAAACCTGCGTCTCCCGTAATCCATATATTACGGATGATAAATCTGAGATTCTTGTGCCACTTACTTCATCGGCTTGAAGAGAGCTTGGCCATAATTCTGAAATGTCATGATGAGTTTCAGCTGAGTGCCACCAGACTTCATAGCTGTGGGAAGAGAGAACCACTTTTTATGTTGGGTCTTTAGTGGGGAGACAGGAAAATTCATCACAGTTTATTTAGTGCACACACACACACACACACACACACACACACACACACACACACACACACACACACACACACACACACACACACACACACACACACAGCCTAATACAGTATTTCCCACACTTAGGTAATTCTTTGGCTCTGTGCCCAGATATACTGACAAGCACCCAAATATTTTTTCTCTATTTAAACAAAAAAAAAAAAATTATTAATGAATCCATTCTGAGAAAACCCAACACGGCACAGCGGTAAGAGCTCCATGCTTTTCTCACTTTACAGCTATAGTAATGCACATGACCCTGACCAAGCCATCACTTACAAAATCACCAGACTTAATAATGCTGTAAACTTAAAAGTGGACAATTCTTTTCTTGATTTTAACACACAAAGCTTCTTGCTTCTCGTTCAGCTACTCGTTAAAAACCGCTTTATTGTAGACATGCAACAGGACAGGAAATAAACTTCATTCAAATCGATAGCAATGTGTCGTTGGAGAAGATATACGGCGACACACAGAACTGTCTATCTGCCACCTCAGACTATTTCTGTGGAACTGAGTGGTGCTCGGATGATTAGCGAGGAGCCGAGTGCAGCTCGCTTTGCTCTTTATCAGAAACTGAAAACATCTATAAAGCCGATGATACGTTTCCAATTTTGCTTTCATCACTGGTTTGCTATATTAATAAGTGGATATTTAGAATTTCCCCCCAAATATATCATAGTGCTATGATTTCAGGTTGCACTACAGTATAAGGAAGCGTCGCCTCTTCAGCTAAATAAATAAACGAAAGAAATAGTATTCATTAAGTAAATATTCTATTTATGTTAATGCAAATAAAGAGGAAATAGTGATATATTAGAGTCACTTATGAGAGCCCAGCTGAGAGGTAATGCTGATGCTGGTGATGAGGAGACTATGACTATAAATAAAATGCTCTTTTATAAGTGTCACAATTTATTGATTTCTCATTTTCTATCATAAAATCATACCGCCTCCCTGCAAGCACCCCCAGAACCACCCCTGCCTCACGTCTACCTCTGCCTTCATGCAGAGCATCCCTATGCCTCTGCATCTCTTTATCTCCCTTTGCCTTCCTGTCTTCCTCCTGCGTCTCATTCTCCTCTTGCCTCCCTGCCTTCCTCCTGCCTCAAAATCTCCCACTGCCTTCTCGTCTTCCTCCTGCCTCTCTGTTTATTTCCCCGGCAAATAAACTGTATAATACCAGACACAAATAATTGACAAGCTTTTATAAATTCCGTTTATAAAAAAAGTCTAAAGAAGACTAGTGATAAACGCTGTAAATGTAGAACAGTGTAAAGCAACACTGTTATCTGATATGTGCAGCTCAGTTCCTGTGAGGTGACTGAAAATGTGTCAGAGATCTTGTTAAAAGGAGATTTGCTGATTGTAGGATCGTAGGTGGTGAGATGTATAGCGATACACAAAGAACACAATCTGTGTGATAGAACGGATATAAACCAGTCAACTGAGGATACATGAACTTGTGAAACTAAAATCAAGAAAACACCATACAAAGGCAACACCACAGCTAACGAAACCCAATTATAAAATAGAATAAATCTTAATTGAACTTAAAAAATACATCTTTTATCACAAAACCCCTAATGTTTATGAATAGAGCGATAACATAAATGATAAAACGTGAACTGTTGAAAGAGTTATTTAATTGTGATTTGCAGTAATATTACAAATCACAAAATATGACATTTTTATTACTGACATGATGGTTAAAAAAAAATACAACAATAAAAATAAATAGCTTGTCTGCCCAAATAGGGACATAAAATGCTACATAATTAAAAAAAATATATATATTATAAATAACAATTGCCTGCATAAAGACATATATTAAATATCACCGTCCAACTAAATCCACCTCGAGGTAGTGTGTGGGATTAAAAAAGCAGCGCACACCTCTAATTTCCTGTTCGCGGTAATACTCTCTTTCTCTGTATTATTGTTTCTGACTGCTCTTTGTGTTTGCCATTTCTATTTAAGTGATTTTTTTTTAAGTGATTGCCCTTTGTAAACTGTTTATTGTTTATTTATCCGGCGACTGTTAGCTCTATTGGTCGCTTGTTTTTGGCTCAAGTACCTAACGCCTTATTATTTGCTCCTGGCCTGTCTTTGTGGCTTGTTATCATTGACCTGCATGCATTCACCTTGTCTGCCTGGATTCTGACCCCTTATATAAATGCTGACAGTGATTCTCAAGACCCATTAATAAATCTCTGTGGGTACGTACACACCTCTCATGTGAGTCTTCTGTGTTACACAAAGCTTTTATGGCACATTCTGTTCCCGATTATCTGTCAAAATACACGGGCAACAAGTTTTTTTTCTAAATGCATTTTATGTCAGCTTTAATGGCTTGGCAGATTTAATGGCCTGGCTTTCAGCAGCTTTGCTTATCTTTCATTGTGTGCTTAACTGTGTGCTTCATATAAAGCCAAGCAATCAATTCTCTATACTGTACACAGCTGTAAAAGATGGCATCCTTTAGCGTCCTAACAACGAGGGGCTTTACACAGGGTCCAAACCCAGGGCAAATGCCCTGAATCTTTTCTTAGATCTTTAACTAAAGGGTTACATTTTTAATAGAGTTTAGTACTGTATCTGTATTTACTGGAGGTGGCATGGTATCCATTTTCTTGCCCAAAAACAATATTGATAATGAAATTAGCCAATATTGAGCCTCAAATGAATTGTTAAATATTTTCAATTCTATTCTCTATTAGATTTACTATTATATACAATTCTCTATTAGATTAGATTAGATTTTTTGAAAGAGCATATTAACCCCCCAATCTCCCCCACCCCAATAAAAAAGAAAGAGTATGCAAAAAAAAAAAATATATATTACAGTCTTTTCCATTTCTCCATTTTCCATTTTTCTTCAATATCCAATTGAAATGTTTTACTGCTGATCTCTGCATGATAAAGTTCCAGGGTATCAGATAGGTGCCATCAGCAATTTTTACAGTTTTGTTAAATGTTGTTAAATGGCTGATGCAAGTTTGACCATCACACAATATATTTAGTTAACAGAAGTTATAATGTTATACCTCCCAGCTCCAAAGTGTTTAGCTATTGCTTCTGCATTAACAAATCTGACTTTTGTCTTTCAGGACATGTTCCTTGTATAAGATATGGATCAACTGAAAGCCTGACCCGAAAGACATGAATTAATGTATAAGGAAATGTCTTTGACCTGACTCCATCTGTGTTGTAACAGTGTTTACCAGCACCACTCCCAGATCAGCCCAAACCTCAGACAATAAGTTATAGTGCAAGGTTTAAAATCCCTGAGCTAGGGACAGGTTTACTGGAGTGTCAAAGTGTTGATGGCCGTGATTGATGTATGCTGGGCTGTAAACAACAAGCCACATCAGCATCCATGCTGCAGAAGGGTTAAGAGGGAGCACTGATTGATGGACAGAGATTGGACTAGCATTCAGCTCAGCAGATGGCTTTTATGTAGAAACTGTACTCACTGACTGCTGTAAGCATGAATCCATCCAGCCATCCCTGTGTGTAAATTAGGCATGGAATGCAATGCCACTATCATTACTGTATCTGTTTAGTGCTCCAAATATCTGGTCTTGAAGTGGGCATGGTCTATATGGGTTTCGTGTGCTTCCCATACATATCTGTATTTGTATTTTTCACAACACATCATTTCTTTATTTCAAATAATGCATTCATATGCAGTTACATCCATAGTGCACATGTGCATGTGTATGTATATGTATAAACATTTTCCCCTTGATCTGAGCTCACCTACGCTTGTGATCTTCTGGGACTGCAGGTCTTTGAGCAGAGACTCAAGTACAGGGTTGTGTCTGGAGTAAAGCTCATAGCGATTAATCCCGATGTGGAAGCGAAGCCAGTTGGGGTACGACTCAGCAGTGGCCTCCCCGGTCGGGTTGTACTCCTCTTCTTCATTTCCTTCATGGTGCCTGGGAACAAAGGAAAGCACGGAACATCAATCTGACAATCTGACATAATACGATAATGCCAGTCTGATATTCAAATACAGTTGAGGAGCCGAGCACATATTTAAACACCAGGCAATGTTATAGTCAGTTGTGCGCAAATACAAGTCTCAATCAAACATTTAACTCTTACTATGAGTAACTTACTTTTAGTATAAGTGATTTTTTTTTTAACTAATGTTATTCCTTTAAAAATGTTGTTCATTTATAATAGATAGTGCATGCAAAATGTAGGAAATTTAGGTAGTCTAACATTTTAGTCTACATTTAAAGTATAAAATGAAGCATAGAAGCAAATACAATAAAGCTAGAATTCTACACCTACTGTAGGCATTAATCTTAAATACGTCATTAAACTTCGTACTGATTATTTATACAAGTCAAAGCTACTACGAGTACACAGATAAGTTCATTAAATAGGTCTTAAATTAGACTGAAGCATTATATCAGTACAAAACTACATCTAGGTTCAACTTCTTAAGAAAGTCAGTATTGCCAAAGTCAGTATTTTTTTCAGTTAAATGGTCCATCTGCTGCGTCACCCCCCTGTAATAATTAGCTTCAATTTCTAGATTTCAGCTTCCCTCTGCAGTGCATCATCACAACGATCTCTGACTGCGGTTTCCTGCTTCTGTAGATTAATGAGGACATTACAAGTGAGCAGTTAATAGCACACAAATTTAGAATTTCAGATAGGAACTTTGTTTCACCATAGTTAGTCTGGATAGCAGGCAGTCATTTCTCAGCTTCGTATCTGATCATGCTGTTCAGCTTAATTCTGTCTTCATAGCTAGACCCTTTTCGCAGTAAATAACCATTTGGGAATAAAATCTATGTCCCATCTGAGAATTCAGCGGCTATAGCGGAGAAAAACATGATTTGTTTAAGGGACGAGATTCACAGCCACATCTGCATGTAACGAGTTCAGTTTTTTTGTCATGACGGCTATAATGACATACTTTCTCAGATGGCAAATGGTGTAAGGTCAAAGCTATTGATAAAGAAAACATTAGAATAAATACTGATCCATGTGTGTAATACCTAGCACCTGAGGTTCTGAATGCTTTGAATATTATACAGTTTTAGAGTCTGGGCCTCATCTTAATGCTTTCATAACAAAGTTGGGTAATCTGATCAGCAAAGCAGTGACTAAGTGGATCATATTGCTTCAGGTGACTATACTCTTCATTCATCATTTTGTCCTTGCCATAATAAGCAATGACACTGACTGCTACAGCTTTTAGGGGTCAGAGGATCATGTTTGGAAAAAAAAATAGATATACAAAAAAAAAAAAATACATTTATGCAGTATATAGAAAGCGGTCAAGCATATTATAGTGCCCAGCTATTAACTTATGATGAATAATTATGTTAAATTACTGGCACAATCAAATCTGAGCACAAAACCATGGGAGGTGATGTAGAGAAGAAAGGATGGATAAAGTAAACATAAGCACATAAAAATAAAAGCAACAGCTCGCATGCTGAGATAATGAAAGTAAAAAAAAAATCAAGAAAAGCAATGATTCATCGCTCATGATCAAGTTTTGCTTTAAGTGTCCTATGATTTCCATTTACTGTGCTACTTAATACTGTTTCATGGCATTTTTACACACAGGAAAGCAAGATACTTTAGAAATATATTTCCATCCATGTTCAAGATGTTCATCTTTATATTTTACCATGAAATGTGCATCTGGTGTACTTTTTAAAGCTTTATTCTAAACTAGTTAGCATTTAAAGGCACTCTATATACACATCTTCAGGTACAAGGTCCATTTTAACGGTATAAATGAAATACCCTTGAAGGTATCACCCCAGCGACAAACAAAAGTACAGTTTAGAGAATCTAGAGAGTTTAACGTAGCTTTAATAATGTTAAACTACAATCATGTTCTCTAATGTGAAAGTACAGTAGAATAACTTTGAGAATATCATCCCAGTGAGAATAAAATCCCATTTTATGGTCAGAGTGTTACCTATGTATGGAAGGCAGAAGGTGTGCACAGATTTTACGCGTGAGGTGACCAACCCAGAAACCTGAGAGTGTGTGTTGTAAATGTAGGCTATACTATTAGAATTCACTTAAAGTAAATAGAAAAAGTCCTTTTGTGATGAGGATTATCACCGATCGTGATTCCTTGATTGGTTACTTTACCATTCTTGGTTTCCAGTGGCTTTGGAATAAAACCGCATGTCGGTATTGACGTTAAACAGCGTGTCGTCGTCGGTGAGCGGTGGCAGCTCACTTTTATACAGCGGGTGTTGGTAGAGAGCTGCGAGTCTGGAGGCTCCTCTGTTAGACTGCCTGATTCCACTCGCCGCCTCCTTCATCAGACTCCTCTGGCTCACGGAATCCGCCGCGCGCTGCTTCACTCCTCGGATCAGATCCGTTTTGTCACCGGTGGCCGCCGCTTTCTCCAGAGACTGTGAGCTGAGGTTCGAGTTGGGCTCTTGGCTGAAATCTTGTAGAATTCTGAGCGTGTGCTTGTTGGGCCAGCTTGCTTCCGGAGGTGCTCCAGATCTTGCGCGCTGCTGCTGCGGCTGCGCCTGCTGCTTTCCCCGGCCGCGAGGCGCCTCGCTCGGCTCGTGTGCGCAAGAACAGCCCGAGTTTCCAGAGTCCGCTCCTGCTGCTCTTTTCTCCAGTTTGGGCAGCAAGTCTATCATGATGTGCATGGTGCAGGCTACGAGAAAAACCATGAGAAGCAACACGCGGAATTTACGGAACAGGATCATTTTGATCTTAACAACACAGCGGCTAGTTTTTAATCAATCCGAGTGCCACAATACCGCTGTTCTAAGGATGCTGAAACGAAAACACACGCGGTGCGCCTTGGATACGCATCTGCTTTCATATCAAAGTGTAATCCGCGCTGTTAGGATCTTAGCTCTGGTTCTTCTTTTGCGTCCAGTTCATGTTATTACGCATGAACATGATTTTAGATCAATCAGTGCACCTTCCTGCACACATAGAGGCAAAATGTTTTAAAGGTGGCGAGCTATAAATCCGGTGCTGCCCTTCATCCCACTGAGGAAGGAGAAGAAGAAGAAGAAGAAGAAGAAAAAAACACAGCAAAGCGTACTAAGGAATAGTATCAGTGCAGCCCGTTTCCGCAAAGCATCCTTTTTTATATGCAGTTTATTGCACAAATGTGATGAATCAAATCCGTGCAAATGCATATACAAAAAAAAAAATAAAAAAAATAAATACACAAGACAAGTCGTATAAGAAGCAAGGAAACGAAATATGAATGAAATGTCGGTCGTGTTTCCGCTCTGCTGTGGCAGGTGTCCGGTGTGTCCGCGCGCTCGTGTCCAGGGTGCTGTCGCTTATTCTGTCGGACTACTGTGTTAAATATGAGCACGGAGCCGTGCTGCCTCGCGCGCGCGTCACAGGGCCCAGATTGGCTGCCAAGACTACGCGCGAGCAGCCGCCGTATCCTCGAAGAAAACCTTTAAATGCCATTTTGAAATATCCAAGTCCACTTCCCATGCAAGCGACAAGAGGGCGCTAGTGCACAGAAAGGACGGCCTGTATGCGCACCCCTGTGCACACACATCCTTATACACTGTGCATTATTCCAGGAATAATTGGCTCCTTTGTTTCATGTCTTATATAAGCACAGTAATGAATAAACTGTAGCTTACTCACACCTGAGTTACTGTGAAAATGTCTTTAGTCCAAAAGCAAAGATCACCCCCCAAAAACACCCAAAAATGCAGTACACAATAGTAAACTAGACAAAATCTTTTTGCTTAAACACTTTGCTTAAACAAAGTCATAAAGTCTTTAGGCAGTGGACACAGTTTTATAAGGAAAACAGCTTCTATGTTTTATTGAGCATCTTGAACAATCTGTAACAGTTCTTCAGGAGACCCTGGCTGACTTGTTTCTTTTTTGCAAGCAAAACCCTGTAGACATCTTTTTATTTATTTATTTATTTATTTATTTATTTATTTATTTATTTATTTATTTATTTATTAATTTTTACAAGCGGTCTGTTATGTAATATGTTGGTTTCTTTACTGACATTATTACTCACACAATAATACAAAAGTCATAATGAAAAACAACTATAGCAAGTTGTAGGGAAATAGGGTGCTGTAAGACTTTTGTTTAGCACTGTACTGTATATTATCATACTGATTTCAGAAATATTTATGTCATTCATTCATTCATTCATTCATTCATTCATTCATTCATTCAATTATCCATCCATGCATCCATGCATCCATCCATCCATCCATCCATCCATCCATCCATCCATCCATCCATCCATCCATCCAAACACCCACCCACCCACCCACTCATTCATTCATTCATTCATTCATTCATTCATTCATTCATTCATTCATTCATTCATTCATTCATTCATTAAATTATCCATCCATCCATCCATCCATCCATCCATCCATCCATCCATCCATTCATTCATTCATTCATTTTAAATAAATACTTTATCCCTGTCAAACCAGACAATCCAGAGGAAACCCAAGAGAACATGCACAGAAATTCCACACAGACACTAACCCAAGCACAAGAGTCTTCATTTAAATGACTAGCAGTGAAGACACATTACTTTCTATGATAGCTGTACTCCTGTTCGAAGCTTGTGAATACACGAGAGCTCTTGCTGAATTGTAATGACATTGCCTCAAATCTGTGGAAAATCTGTGCGAATTTGGAAAAAAAGTGCAAGCTCTTCTGAATATTATTTGCTCCAAAATCCTTTAGGGACCATTTAATGTTGCAATCAGGTCTCTGAACTAATGGATTAGCCAATTTTGCATGTATAAACTGTGGTGATTAGAATTCATTAGGATATATAGAGCATCATTCTTTGGACGATAACCCCTCACCAGCGATTACACCAGGTCAGACAAAGGCTGGTGTGACACGGATAGTGTTTGTACGTGACAGTGTAACAAGAAAAAAAGCATCTGAATATCTTCATTTGCATTTTCTGCATCCATTACCAGACGTCTGCCACACCTGATCAAAAGCCATCAGTTTCTTGTCTGCTGAAAACAATCTACTTTGTTTTACATGTTTGTTTTTACATTCAATTCAGTGTTATTTGTATAGTGCTTGGACACTGTGTCATAGCAGCTTTACAGAACATAAGAAACATAGTACACAAAGTTCAAGATTAATATAAGCTATATTTAAATGTGTTTGTATTTATCCCCAATGAACAAACCTAAGGTGACTGTGGCAAGGAAAAACTTCCTTAAATAGAAAAGGAAGAAACCTTGAGAGGAACCAAACTCAAAAGGGAACCTCATCCTCATTCGGGTGACACTGGAGGGTACGATTATAAATTATTCTAAACACAGTGTCATGTTATTATGAATAATGCCCTTTCTATAGTCATATACAGTCTGACAATTATATAATGATTAGGATTTGTTTTATTCAAATACCACATGTAGTTAGCAATGCTCATGAAGCAGAATTCAGCTGGAGCTGGTACATCTGTTAGTGCCATTGGATCTTCTCAGTATTGGCCTGTTCTCACTAAAGGTCTGAAATCTTCATGAAGCAAAGCTGGCACAATCTCTGGATACCTCGGGATGGGTAGGAAAAGAGACGCGAGTATAGAGGAATTAGCATAGCTTAACAATCTATCGCATATAGAGAAAATACTTTATATTAATGAATGATATTTCTTTATTCTCTTGAGAGGATCTGGAATTTACTATACTTTAAAATTTAAATTTTTCTTGGGGAATTTCACTATACATATTAACTTTGGTGTAGTGTATAATGTAGTGTAAAAACCATGTCTAATTTCATATTAATTTGTGAATAGATATGAACATTTATACCATATTAATTTTTCATTTGAGTGTTAGATACTGACAAGATATAATTTCGCCTTTAAAACTCCCAGGATCTATTAATGGGTCCAGACTCCTCATTATTCTAGCTACATCTCTTTTAAGCTTCAATAAAAAATTCATTGTAGTTCCTGAATAATACACTTTAAGATTAATGACTGTATAATAAACCGAGGGTTAAACTAGATATAATCCGAAATCTTGTGTCATACTTCAAGCTTCATGTACCATGTAGATGTTTATATTAGCCCGAAGTGTTCAATTTTCATAGAACTGTTTCTCTATTTACATTACAGCACAGAAAGTGTGTGTGCGCACGAGGGCCCTCGTTTCTCAGTGCATTAATCTCTACATAATGCGTGTACACATGTTTTATCACAAAATGTGTTTTTTTTATCAAATTAAATGCATTTTTACACAGTTTTCGAAACATGCATATGCAAAGCAATTAGCAGTGAAAAACAAAGCCTCAGAAGTAGCGTGTTTGCTTGATGTAGGAACTTGTTAAATTATACGGCTAGATGTGGAGCTAATACATTCAGTAATTCAATAATAACCGATTAAAGTAATTACATTTTAAATAAACACAATCCAGAATTCAAGAATTCAAATATTACAATTATTATTTATCTGTACAATAATATTTTGGCTATATTTATTGTAGCCACAAAGCATATTATTTCCAAACAGTTCAATTTCTATTTCCACAGACGAATTATATTAGGTCCGTTTTGACATTATTTATAGGCTGACTTTGAGTTGTTGAGTCGTTGAGGTTTGGATTAAATCCAATCGATTTAAGAGACAAGAACTAATAATAGTTGGCTGTGATTTCCCACATTACAAACATACATACCAAAACAGAGAAATCATAAACCTACTTGACTACACACCACAAAACTGTGTGATGCGCTAATAAATATGCCATGGATTGTCTTTTGACTAGATACTGTATTCCAAAATCAGTACTGATAACTTACATTTACATTTACATTTACAGCATTTGGCAGATGCCCTTATCCATAGGGATGTACATAAGTGCTTAAATCTGTAACATTGAATACATTAACTTGGTGCCAACATCTTGGACATACGTTAGAAAGTGAAACAAGGCTCTCAGATATGATCCCTGCAAAGTCTCCTTTATCAACATATCCAGTTTTAAAATCTGATACAAACAAAATCTTTCCTGGTAATGTCTCTTAATGTCTTCTTATAACTTTTATTTAACTAAAGGACAGACCATCATGCTGAATTTTACCATACATATATTTTCTCATAACATCTCTGGTATGAAACATCACTACCAGCAAATAGAGAGATGAAGATGCTGAAGATGACATTCATATAAGGGCAAAAGTGACAATGTGTTGGTAAGAACTGGTGCATGCAAAGTGTCAAAAATTATGTGGTCATGGCAGTACGAAATTTATGAATCAGTACTCTTGTTATACCATGTATAGTAAACACTATTCTGGTATTTCCTATATGGTTAATACATCCAGATCATACTTATTGGCTATCATTGATGGTTTATGACCTTTGGCTTTTGAGCAAAGCCCAGAAGTGAGTTGCATTATTTCTGGCATTGATCCACACAGCTGGACCCACAAAACACACCATTTTATTTCATAAAATGTTTCTTTCAATGAAATATAACTCTAAGGAGACTTGAGCTTTGTCAGAAAAATCAATGAATATTCCAGAAAAAGACTACCGGACTGTAGATTCTGTATGGCAGCACAATGACTATAGGAAATAAATAACCAGCTTGAGACCCCTTATGACATAAATTAGCCATTTGTGGTGCTATGGAAATGTTGGAATCCAAGAAATCCCATGATAAATAAACATAGTTCCATGTTTCTTTTATGTAGAATTTTAATTTATGTAGCCAACAGGGTGTAGCTCAATACACCATGTACATCAAGTATTCTTTAAAACAGCTTTGATCTGGAACAAAATGAAATCTCTAACAAATCCTATAGAAGATTGTGTACAGGATGAGTATACTGACCAACCCCTGATGTTCCTGGTGAGAGTTCTATTAGTGTGCTGATGAATCACAGGCATTCATGCTGCTTGAAAAATGGGCAAACTTTGTCAAAATCATGCAGCTGTGTCATACCAAGTGTTCACTGATGCATATTGTCAGCTTGCAATTTGCAAAACAATACAATTCCAATATACAGCAGTGTAAGCAGAATATATGTCCATATTGTGCAATTCTAAAAAAAACAAAACAAAACAAAAAACGTCTGTTTGTGCAATCGTAATTGAATTTGCCCTTGTTTTGCTGCATAGGCTTTCTTGACACCCAAAGCAGAAGTTTCTACCCTCCAATAGTTTTGTGGCACATGGCCAATCCAGAGGTATTTCAAGGCGGTTACGTAAGGAGCTTGACAACTTGAATGAGTCAGTGGTACGAATTGTGGCTAATTTCCGGACACTAAGAAAGAGCTGTCGTTGTTACGTTTATTACTGACAATTAATGAGTGCTTGATGTGAGGAGGCAGCTGCGAAAAGAAAAAACAGACATTAAAATTGGTTCCCTTGTCTGCTCTGTGGGCAGCAGGTCTGAGGCAGTGACCGCTCGACCCGATGTGAGACAGAAATAGACAGGGAGGAGTCAGTGGCATGGCAGTAAGAAATGTAGTTGCAGACAGAACAAAGACACAAATCTGTGTCTGTTGCCTCAGCCAAATAAATAAATAAACAAATAAATAAATAAATAAATGAATAAATAAATAAATAAATCAATAAAACCAACTCACTTCTGAGCCACAAAGCTGTATCACCCTTAGACGAATGTCAGGATTTGATGATTTTCCATTTGCTTGGCATGAAACAAAAACCTTCATAATTTCAAGTCTCTCCTTCAATTTGGACTAACAAAAAGTCATCTCAGTTGGAATTTATTTTTCTCTCTGTAAACGACAATCTGAACTCACATTTCTGCCTCAGGCAGAGGAGTTTGTTTCATTATTGATGCTAGTGCATTGTCTGACCTTTTACATGCTTAGAGACACCATCCACTGAGCTTTAATTATTAATATCAGTCCAAATGTAGTCTGTACTATCTGGAATTGTGAGAGAGCCAACATTCATTTTGTTTACACTTGCAAAAATGTCTCTCATATATACAAAATGCCATTTGAGTTTTTGCAATCAGGGATGTATCAGCGGCATGTTTTCCAATATATGTTCAGATATCGCAGCAGCTGGACTATTAAAGCTCAATAACAAACCCCGAAAGTCAGTTTAGGACAAACTGGTAAGAGCAACGTCCTTTAGTGACCTTGTGCAAATATGTGTTTTTAACTCGTACCCATAATGTATATGCCTTCTCACAGGTGCCAGCCAAAATGTTTAAGTTCCTGCATATAAAGTAAGTATGTATTAAGGCTTGGTTATCCATCACATTAAATGTGCTCATGCGCAATTCGTCTTTTCTTCACTCATCTTAATAATGGGGTTTAGATGTAGAGTAACACCATCCACATGGCATCTCAGAAAGGTTCACATGGCATCTGGCTGAAACTAGACATGAATGTGTGAGCAGTCAGATATGAAGCTCACAGGACAAATAAAGGTCAAGAATGTCTGGTGCTGTGCAATGCATTTACATTGTTCCTTGATTCGGTCTTAGTAACTGCTTGGTCAGTGTTGGGGTGGATTAAATTAGGCTACCGTTTCTTTGTATTTTGAGAGCTAGACCCAACTAATTTTTTTTTTTTTTTACAGAACTATGGATGGAAGGTACAAACAAAAACAGCACACTGATATTAGAGCAGCTCGAATGACGTAGCTTAGGTTAAAGGAACCGCCAGAGCCAGAATTCACAGACCATGTTGACACTGCTGCCATGTGCAATACTAGAAACACATAATTAATACTTTTCATTTTCTGGGGGTTGGGGTTTATGGTGGTGTGGTGTATTTATATATAAAAATAAGGCCACACCCACACCTTTAAGTTTAAATCCAAATTCAGATAAAGCTATTGGTATTGTGTTACTCCCCTAAACCAGAGGAGTCTTTTGAATGACAAACTAAAAACAGTGAAAGTAATCAAAGGCACCTTGGACTATCTGCCACTTTCTTGACATGTTGGCATCCTGTGTGATTACAAAGAAAACACATCTGCCCTGTGAGATTTCCTTTTTGTATTACCGCAAGATCCAGTGTTATGGTTGTTCCAACATAAGACCAAAATCCAGACACATTGAGTAGATCTTGTCAAGATGTTAAAGGGACACCTTTTGATAGGGGACGGTTTGTTCTTTTCCAATATAAGGTGATAGCAATGCATGAGATAAGTGTGTAAAGATCAGGGGCTACAGATATGAGGTGGATGTAAGGAGAATTAGAAGAGGGGGGAGTCAGGGCAGATGATATCGGTCTCCTTGACTTATATGTCGGTGGATAACATATGCTTGAGATGGCAGTTTAAGAACAAGTGTGATACAGGTATATGGATGGTTTGCAAAGATTCTACAGCTATTCCATTTATTACTGCAGGAAAGAAGGTATGGCTTAAAATATTTGGAATTAAACATTGATTGTGTCTATTTGTTGTTGTTGAGTCTTGAGAACCAAGAAAATCAAAGTTTTTAAGACTCATCTGCCAAAAAAAATAATGAATATGTTACGTATCATTAGGCTAAATCCTTGATGATACTAAAAGAACAAGAGACATAGTAAAAGCATAGAGGCTGCCGTCAAATATCCACCATGTTATCCTTTTTTTTTTTTTTTTACCAGACACAAACCTTTGTATGGCATCTCAGCTAAATAAATTAAAATGCTAGAGATCCTAGAAGTGAAAAAGGAAAGCAACAAACATGGGCAAAGACAAGAAGAGGTAGTGACAGCTCAGAAAATTAAAATCCAACAATGTCGAGGGGTTGCCAAAGGAGCTCTTCTTGTGGAATTTGTTACTAATGCTACTCAGTTACTAAATGTAATTTCATTCCGTTTTATTTGTCCCCAACCTTTTTTTCGCCGCGGACCGGTCAATGTTTGATCATTTTACCGCGGCCCGCTGGGGGTGGGGGGTGGGGGGTGGCAGCAATACAATTAAATTAAAATTAATAATGTTAATTTAATTGTATTTAAACATGCCTTTTTAACTCACTACAACTCTAAATCAATGAGAACCCTGAGCTTGTTTCTTTGCAACGAGACGGTTCCATCTGGGGTAATAGGAGACAATGACCCCGAAGTGTGTTGCTTATGTCCAGTTTATTCCGTTATTTTGTTTTGGTTGCCGTCACTGCAGAAAACCCTGCTTCACACAGATAGCATGTCGGAAATGGCAATAGGGATTTAAGTGCTGTGGTGGCAATCTCAGGGTATTCCGCCATGACTTTAATCCAGAACACCGGCAGAGTTTCTAACTTTCTATCGACGTCTGTTTCGTACTCATTTTCGCTAATGTGTGGGTTAAATTTGAACAAACACAATATACACGTACACCAAGCACTGTTAAACATGACAAAGTACCGGTGAACAGAAAGAAGAGCGATACACACCTTCTCTCTCCACCAAAGCTACAACACCACTGCCGCTTGCAGCCGCTCAGCTCCAGACGTCACCTAAACCCGGGCCGATATCATAATATTTTGTGCATGCGCGGTATTGGTGTGGCTTTAGGTGACGTCTCTCAGCTCCCGGTTAACCTCTCGTCCATGGAAAGTCGCACAAACCCGAGAGAAATACACCACAGTAAATAATTGAATGTTCCTTGGACGGCCCGGTATCATTTGGTCCACGGACTGGTACCGGTCCACGGCCCTGGGTTGGGGACCACTGGTCTAGTGCATTTAATAATTGACAGTGTTGAACAAGTAGCTTTAGAGGAATCAAAACCTAAATAAAAATGATACAAGCCAAAAGCAACGGTTATGAAGTTATGAAGTTGTTTTAGCTAGCTAGGTGACATTAGAGATAATCACTGTTTCTTGTCTTACATAAATAGCTTCATATATCAGGTTAATTTGCTACTCAGTTAATTCAGGAAGAGGTCAAATATTGTTCTTGTTCATCAAGAAATACTTTGAATACATTTAAACCTTTAAACCTTCAAACTAAGACCTCTGTCACTCTTCCCTTTGTGTGCTCTAGAAGCTAAATCTCTCACATAGTACTGATTAATTCTGCTGGTCATATAATTTACAGTGAAGTTTTGATCGTCATAATTTTTGCCTAGTGAAGAATTAAGAAACTGTTGATTACCCCATAAAAAGACACTAATCTTGAAATACTTGCACAGTCCTTAAATGTTTACTAAGGTTTATGTAGCACAACTGACAGTAATGAACCCTCAACGGTTGAGTTATATGCTTTCAAAATGTTGAATTTTCAGTTTATTAGCTTGCTGAAACAGAATAAGGTCACAGAGGAGGACTATAACAATAAAACTGATGCACATGGAAAAAAACTAATAAAAGAAAAACTAGTAGTAATAAAACAAGATACACAGGATGTTTAAAAATACAACCCCTATGATTACTGTCTCTAGTCTCAACACCATTGGGATGAGCAGAGATTTTCTGAATTCCTCTTCTTAACTGCCAACAGAACATTGCAGGCTGTAATCCCCTGCCTGCTTGCTTTCACTGTCACATTCCGTGGTCATGGATGGGAGGATTTGAGCTGTGACACTTTTGATTTTAGGCCAAAGTAAACCAAAGTACTTTAACTTTGACCTCAACACTGTTTGTGAATTATTGGAAAAGATAGAAAGTAAAGACAAAAGTCACTGGAAGGTGAAAAGGTTTGCATCTGATCCAAAAATTTTAAAAGTTGAAACTAACAGCATTTATACCAGAAAGATACCCAGAAATGTCATTTTCTAGTGACTTACATTTACATTTACAGCATTTGCTCATACAGTCCTATCTCCCTCATTTCAAATTCACTCATCTCATGAATTACAAATTCATCACTGTGAAAAAAATACACAAGTATTGAAGCAAATAAAACTCATGGGTTAAGTGTTTTCATTAATTTATTCGACACAGCAGTGCAAAAATTTATTTACATACAAACAATCACCCATAACATTGTGCCTAATATCGTGTAGATCCTCCTTATGACAAAACAGCTCAGATCTTTTGAAGGATAGGCTTCACAAGACCTCCGAAGGTGTGCTCTGGTATCTGACACCAGGACAGGCATCTATGGATCAGATTTGTTTGTCCAACACATCCCACTGACACTCGATCAGAGTGAGATCTGGGGAATTTGGATTCCAAGCCAACACCTTCAACAATTTGTCTTGTTCCTCAAACCATTCCTGAATGATTTTTGCAGTCTTACAGAGCGAATTTTAGCAGCCTGCTGAAAGAAGACACTGTCATTAGAGAATACTGTTGTCATGAAGGTGTGTACTGGTCTCCAACAATGTGTAGGTAGGTGGTACATGCCAAAATAATATCCACATGAATGACAGGACCCAAGGTTTCTTAGCAGAACATTACCCAGTGCATCACACTGCCTCTGCTGAATTGCCTTCTTCATATAGAACATTTTTCTATATGAACGGTTTTTTCCTGCTTTCAACACATCAACTTTGAGAACTGACTGTTTGATTACTGCCCAATGTATCTAACCCTTGACAGCTTTAATGTTATGGCTGTTCAGTGTATAAAACTAACCATACATTAAACTTACTGTAGTTAGATAAGCCACCTACTGTACTTGAATGCCTCTTAGATAGCTCTAGAATGTTTAACTGCCCTGTAATAAGCTTTTTTTGCCTGTGTTTTGCTAGTTTTTACACCTTATTATAGCCAATTAGCTTTATTTTCAACATTAGGTAATTCTTTAGAACTGGCTCGTTAAGAAGTGGGAATGTTGCTTGTCCATTTTCAACTCCATTGTCATTGAACGAACTAATAATGATGAACAAGTAAGTCTTTCTATAAGACCTATTTATGCTTAAAAATAAAACCATTTTATGAAATAGGTGACACAAAGTTGAAGTAAAGTAGATTGAATTTGAAGTTATTCAGCAGAGCTAGCATGGATGGGTGTCATAACCAATGGCCTATGCTGTTGTCAAACACATAACAGTTGCTTACTGTTAAAGAAAAGCACCTTGCTTGGTCCCATCGTGGGCTGCTTCCTGTCTGTCTCCTCGGGTGTTTATATATGGGTTAGCGTAGGCTCACACTCTACATCACGCCTTCATTTGCAGGAAGGACAGGATGGGGGGGGGGCAGATCGATGACTTGTAGAAAAGAAAAGACTCAGTGTGTCTTTTTTCATGGCCACAGGTTGATGTGTTGGCTTGAGTTTCCTCTCCAGCTCCAGAAGTGCCATAATTAAGCAAGAACAGTTCAATCCAAACTAAGAAGCAGTAATTTTTGTTGATCAGTGTGTTTGCATAGCTCAGCCACACAGTCATCCACACTGGGAGTTACTAGCATTCAATCACGCAAGTAGGCCACAGGAAGTGAACCAACTCTTTACTTGGCCACAAAGTGGGAGCTGAATAAGGCTTCAGAGGAAATGTGGACAGCTGACCACTTTGTGAATCATAGGTGTGGTGTATGTTTTTATTCCCCAAGAAAAGCAATCAGTGAGAATTTGGATTCTATTTCTTTTTTATTTATTGTCAGAAGACAACAAGATCAGCCCCACTGCAAAGTATCGCTGTTTGTTATAGAAGACTAATTTGTAGCTTCTTGATTAGAGTACAAAATGTTCATGACATGCATTTCTCAACATGACACACAAAAAAACATTTTTTCTGAAAAAATTGATGTTTAGCGTAGTGAAATTTTATACCTATATGTTTTATATCTAACCACGAGTAGATCCGAAACATTTCTATATGTATTTTATACGTCTGTTGTAGGTGTGTAAAATATAATACTGTGCTAAGACATTTATAGTAATCCTTCATGTGACACTGTTTAGGTCAAGACTCATCAAAAAATGTTATGCCTTTATGACGTCATCACTTACAGTACATGCCCAAATAGCCCAGGGGGCTCATGTGGAAAACATTTCATGACCATGTCCCTTTAACATCTTGACTTTTGACACCAGCCAAAGATGCTCTGCTAAGATTTCTTATCATTGAAATGTTGAGTTGAATTGCTTTGAATATGATGAAAAAACATTCTTGAGTAATCAGAGGTTTTAAAATTACTGTATTGTATACGAGCAACTCAATCCTATGCGTACCGTGTTTGGCAAATTCCTGTGATTTTCCCAGACACACAAAAAAGTCTGAGGTTGTCTTAGACCACCGCAGCTAATTCATGAAACCTTTTTTTTTTATTTATTCTGAGTGCTTTTCTATCTCAAAGTGGTATTTTGGGACTCTATCCTGCTATCCTGAATGATGCTCCAGTTAAGAATTTAAACATGTCTGTTGAGTGGTGCTGTGCTACATTGTCATGTACTGCTGATATATTTTGTATTTTAAATGAATCTTTGGAGTGAAGAGGTTTTATTGAGCAATCTACTGCAGATTTATATTTTGCAGGTAGAATATAGTCGATTGTAATAAATAACGATTAAAATATGACAAAACATGCTGAAAATAATCAATGATGCCGAGGTGTGATTTGACCCATCACAAAGCAGAGAGCTGTTTTCACTCATAAGGGGATTATTTTCAAATAGCAGCACATCCTTAACAGTTTTACTCCATTTATCACAGCAATTTGTTATCTTTTATAATATAATATGAACATGTTATACTAGGTAACTGACGAGTGTACTAGTGTCAGAGAAAATCAATCAAGACCAATCTGAATTTAACAATCGTATCTAAATAAGAATAAATGTAGCCTTACTGCTAATTTTTTGCTAATTATACAGTAAATACAGAAATGCAAATTTGATATACTGTATATAATTGCATTTCTGTTTAAACTTTACAAAATGATGGACAGTCCAGTCTTGACACAGATCTTGTCACAGGCTTGTAGCTGTGAATTCATCAATTTGATTTCATATAATTAAAAAAAATCCACCCTTTTTCTTTCTTTTGCATCTGCTCTTGTTGTCAGTAAATAAGCAGATAGCAGTCTTGTTCCTACTGACCTATTTGTACAGTACAGTACCTTTCTGCTTTTGTACAGTACTGAATAGACTTTTTGACTATTTCCAACACTGGCTGCAGCTCATTGTGTGTAGAATCTCTGGCTAAACAAGTGTAGTTCTTTATTTCTCAACAACTTGACAAATTAGAACATTTTTAGATAACAATCTAAGTATATTCCAGCTTTGTCGATAAGAGCTGGTTTTGTGTTTCAGGCCCAGACAGTGTTATCACATGCCCTGTCATTTACTATGGAGTCACCTTGACTTATGTCATAGTGACAGTTTGCCAAACATTTGGACTTTAGGGAAAAACAGTATATTGGAAGAGTTTGCTTTATTGTTCTCTGTGAAAGTCACATGTCAGCCTCTCAGTATACACTGAGAAAGAAAAGGCCTGCTTTATATTATATAATTGTGGTATGAAATTCAATAGACTTTAGGGCTTCTTTTCACATGTGCTTAACCCTGGGTTATTGTTGATCTAATTTAATTATTTTGTTTGTAATTTAGAAGTGATTTTTACCCAGTGTTACGAAACCGTGCTATTAAACAGGTTCAGTCATGTGCCAAATGTGTACAGTGTGAAACAACATGGTGTTAGAATGAACAGACGCCCGATCGATCGAACAGCATGTGTATCATATCAGTCACAAAAACACTCTTTTGTGTAAACAGTAGTTAAAAAACTTTTCTTTGTGCATCTCAGGAGGTTTAGCAGCTAGTTATTTTTTTCTTACTGATGCATAAAGCTGTTATGTAAACTGTTTACATGCTGAATTTATCCAGTCCTGGTTTTTGGACACTACTGTACAAACATGAATAGTTAACCCCAGGTATAGTATAAGTGTGGAACGTGAAACAAGAATTTTCTTTATAATTAATCAACAGTTAACTTGATCAAGTGTGAAGTGCTATTTTGTGTAGTGCTGGATTCTGCTTTGGTCAAAGCTTTGGCCATTGTTCATGTTTGTTCTTAAGCTTGCCTCCTCCTCCGTGTCCTTATACTATGTATCTGTTATTAATAAGTTATGAATCATTACTGTGATTGAAATACTCACATATCTTGCCTTAGATTTGTATTCAATGTTTTCTATATTTCATCCTCTCTTTAGCAGTTCCTGAGAGGGTGAATTGAGGGTGTAATAGTAACAGATCCAGTGGCTTATTTAGATAGATAGATAGATAGATAGATAGATAGATAGATAGATAGATAGATAGATAGATAGATAGATAGATAGATAGATAGATAGATAGATAGATAGATAGATAGTCATAGAGTCACAGAGACATAGATAGATAGATAGATAGATAGATAGATAGATAGATAGATAGATAGATAGATAGATAGATAGATAGATAGATAGATAGTCACAGAGACATAGATAGATAGATAGATAGATAGATAGATAGATAGATAGATAGATAGATAGATAGATAGATAGATAGATAGATAGATAGTCACAGAGACATAGATAGATAGATAGATAGATAGATAGATAGATAGATAGATAGATAGATAGATAGTCATAGAGTCACAGAGACATAGATAGATAGATAGATAGATAGATAGATAGATAGATAGATAGATAGATAGATAGATAGATAGATAGTCACAGAGACATAGATAGATAGATAGATAGATAGATAGATAGATAGATAGATAGATAGATAGATAGATAGTCACAGAGACATAGATAGATAGATAGATAGATAGATAGATAGATAGATAGATAGATAGATAGATAGATAGATAGATAGATAGATAGATAGATAGTCACAGAGACATAGATAGATAGATAGATAGATAGATAGATAGATAGATAGATAGATAGATAGATAGATAGATAGATAGATAGTCATAGAGTCACAGAGACATAGATAGATAGATAGATAGATAGATAGATAGATAGATAGATAGATAGATAGATAGATAGATAGATAGATAGTCACAGAGACATAGATAGATAGATAGATAGATAGATAGATAGATAGATAGATAGATAGATAGATAGATAGATAGATAGTCATAGAGTCACAGAGACATAGATAGATAGATAGATAGATAGATAGATAGATAGATAGATAGATAGATAGATAGATAGATAGATAGATAGATAGATAGATACTTTATTGATCCCAGAACAAATTCAAGCACATTTACTGCACATGGTTAAATAAATATGAAAATTAAACCAAATGTAAATTATTATTATAAAATGCTTCACCATGCATATTCACTGACACGGCTGACACCTACAGGCTGAGTAAGTCTACAGTCTGGGATTGAACGCAATCAGCCCCAACCTGAAATCTTCTTACCATTCTGTAGAAACATCTTTCTTATATCTCTTGTTGCTGCTGTCGTGCTCATTTCCACAAAAATAGAAAATAAACTGCAAACAAAAAAATCATGTAGAGTGAATGCTAGAAATACATTTTATACCGAAGTGACTGTAGCTTTGAAAGATGGGGTGTAAGTGTAAGTTTTGATAGTTTGATAGTGCTTTCTATCACCTACAGCACATTAATCTATGTATTTGCTCACGAATGAATAATAAGTAAATTAATAAAGTAATTATGCATATTGCCAGCCTGGTGACATCAGTTGGGCAGGGGTCGCTCAAGCGTTAAGGCTCTGGGTTATTAATCGGAAGGTCTGGGTTCAAGCCCCAGCACTGCCAAGCTGCCACTGTTGGGCCCTTGAGCAAGGCCCTTAACCCTCCTTGCTCCAGGGGTCCTGGATCATAGCTCATATGATATAGAGAGAAAAGAATTCCACTGTAATGTATATGTGGTGATAATAAAGACTTATTCTATCAGTAGAGAAATATGTGTAGGATTGTAAGAATCATTATTGTTGTATAACACATATGTAGATTAACACCTTTAGCTTTTAGCTTCTTGGACATGAAAGGTCCTTGACATTTCACACTGGATGACACTCAACACTGGTTGCGGTCAAGTGTTACTCATTAACTACAAACTCACACAAAAGGTTCAAAGGTTTGATTCGAACACATTAGTCTTTATTAATAATACAAAGGTTTTATCCTTTAGCCCTCATCGGTGTCCTTTTTTATACACACGGCAAAAAACCAAACAAAAAAAAGCAGATGAAAGTCTCTGAATATAAGCATTTTGTAGAATTTAATATTACAAAATATCACAAACCAAATATTTTTACTAATTTATACTAATTTCATTTAAAATGACTTATTCTAATGGAATTTTAATGCTTAAATAAGTAATTCAAATTAAAACTATTCTACGGATGACATGAATAAGAAATGTCTAGAAATAGGTTTATATAGGGTGTAGATATGTATTTACACTCCATAATATTTTTTTTTTGCTGTATATCAAACCAGATTAGGTTTTTAAAACATCGACACAGCTCAACAAGGATTAACTTAACACACATCTCAAACGTGATAAAAATGAGGCTAATACCTGTAATAATAAAACAAGAATGCACTTGAAAGAGAAATTAATTCAGCACCTGAAGTAGTAACAATATATTCCCTGTAGCTGCTTTGACTGGCTTTGTTAGCGCATGACATGATTAATAACAACGCCGGGCTGCATTGGCAAACAAAATTAATAAAAACTGGATGTGAGCATGACACAGAAAGTGGGAATATGTTATGTATGCCGTTGGCTTGGTGCAAATAAAAATAAGGATATTAATTCGAGTAGCCTCAATCAGGTTAATGTTTACATCCACAAAATGGTTGTTCACATAATGCAGCAACTGTTTCTTTCCCCCAACCAGTGGAAATCTGATGAAGTCTTGGATAAACATTTAAATGACAGCTTCAGTAAATGAAGGATCAGATACGGGTTAGTATATTCATCACCAAGTGAAAATGGCTGGCACGGAAATGTGACAAGTTCAAGATTTAGACGATGATTTCAACACTTCCCCACAAACTACCAGGAACAAAAGAACTTCTTTCTTTTCTCAGACACCCATTCCAGCATCAAAATGACATCATTTTCTAACATAATTACCAACATTAGTCATGTACGGGGTCAGAAAGCAGACCGCCATAAATAATCGGTGTAACTACTTACCATACTTCTATAATTACTTTTAAAAGTTTCTCTATAAGAACATTTCTTGGTCTTGTATATTTTCTTTATCACTTGTTTTCTGAACTTTTTTTTTTATCAATAAACTTTGAAGTAGCGATTTCTTTTTTCTTCCTCTTTCTCTCTTATTTTTAACCTTAGGCTAAGCAGGTAAACTCTGTTTGATTACATGAACACTAATCCTTTTTTTGATTCAGGCTGGGTTTGCATCGTAAAATAAAGCCTGCTCTTCAAGGATAAACAAATGTGCATAACATCCGTAAACATGAAGCAAGAAACCGCACTTTAGCGTAAAGAATCTTTTATAAAGAGCCTTTTGATTGATGGCTCTTTAACTATTAATGCCGGTGCCACAGAACTGAACAAAAAACAAATTCACTGTAAATGTTACCTTTATGTGAAAGGATCTTTGTGGTAGAAAATAAACACTACTTTGACAACGGTTGAGAATAATAAAAAAAAAAATCCTCGAATGAACTGCAGTGTGTGAAAAGGCAAGATGTATGAATGTGTCTGATACTCATAGACATAATCCACAACAGCATCAAATGAGGATATCCCCTTATATGTGAAAACATGCTAAAATCTGTGAAAACATGCAACAGAGTAAACCAAGAAATAGAACAGGAAACAGAAACGAGAAACAAGGCTCGGTAAGACTTTACAATGTCTCAAACACACAACAGAGATTTAACGGGCAAAGAATAAGGCACTAATTTAAAACACATTGATTACAATTGAGTAACAACAAGACGGGGTGGAGACAGGAACGTAGCAGCAACAACCACAAACATAAGCATAAAGGATAAATTCATGACAGGATAACATTTAGCAGCCTAATCCAACCTGCCTGAACCTGAACCTGAACCTAATCCAACTATTAAATTAAAAATTAAAAATAGACAGACAGAATACATCAGTATTTGTATTTGTATTTAGGGGGGCACGGTGGCTTAGTGGCTAGCACGTTCGCCTCACACCTCCAGGGTTGGTGTTCGATTCCCACCTCCACCTTGTGTGTGTGGAGTTTGCATGTTCTCCCCGTGCCTTTAGGGTTTCCTCCGTGTACTCCGGTTTCCTCCCCCGGTCCAAAGACATGCATGGTAGGTTGATTGGCATCTCTGGAAAATTGTCCGTAGTGCGTGAGTGTGTGAGTGAATGAGAGTGTGTGTGTGCCCTGTGATGGGTTGGCACTCCGTCCAGGGTGTATCCTGACTTGATGCCCGATGACGCCTGAGATAGGCACAGGCTCTTCTACAAGCGGTAGAAAATGAGTGAGTGAGAGTGAGTGAGATTTGTATTTAATCCAAATGAGCAGTCAAACAAACTTATAACTAAATAAATGTAATAATAATAACGACATAATATCAATAATACGTCGATAATTGTGGATTGTGATTTCCACTACAAAACACACACACACACACACACACACACACACACACACACACACACACACACACACACACACACACACACACACACACACACACACACACACAAATAGTACAGGCTCCATGATCACACTGAAAAAAGGGATATGTGGTCAGTCAGATTCATGAAAAAATATAATGGATAATTTCCACAAAAATATTAAGTTTATTCTTTACGCTAAACGTAAATAAAAAAATTTCTAAGGTTTTTTTTTAATAGGTTGAATGATACCAATTCACGTAATATTAATGGAAATTAATGATATTGTCTCACAAGCATGTCGCCACTGATGGGAAATAGAACTGTATCTTTACATTTAATCAATTAATACATGGATTATAGAATCGCACAGTAGTACTGTAGCTCTTACAAAACACCAGTGCTGAGAATTTGATTTTCAGCTCAGGTGTGAGATTTTGCGAATGTTTGATTTTATTCAGAGCTTTGACAACACACAATCAATTCATCTTGTATGAAGAAAGTCACTGTGTTAATGTGACTCGATTCAATCACACTGAACCGATATATGCATGTGAATTAAGTAAACTCGGTGTATGCTTCACAGACAGCACTTTTATATGCTGTTTAATTTTAAGAATGAAGGACATTTAACAACCGATTTTTATCACATATATTCATGTACCTTCATTCACTCCTTCTTCTACATCTATCAGGACTGCTCTTTCAGTTCCTTATCTTCTCAAACCAAATCTTCAGGATTTTAAATCTTCTACTCTCTGTAATTGCTTCTATTGAAGGACTCGCACATGGAGCAATATTCCTTACAGACTTCCCTGTATATGATCCTTGCCACTTGGTTGTAGCTTGTCACGGATGCTGTTCCTGTCTGTATTTTGCACCCTGCTGCTATGTGCTGGATTGTCTTGAGGGTTTGCACAGGCTGCACCTTGGGTGTTGGCTGATACTGTGTGAAACACGGCTGTGTTGATTTATCTACTGCTGAGAGCTCTTCTTGCTCTTCTGTGATTAGTGCTGATGTGCTTATCCTTCAGTCCTGCCTTTATCCAGCCAATGGTGTTCATAAAAAGAAAAATAAAGATGACGTATAGGTATATATATGTTGATATATTTACATTTACATTTATAGCCTTTAGCAGACACACTTATCCAGAGCAACTTACATTTTTATCTCATTTTATACAACTGGGCACTTGATTGTTAAAGGCCTTACTCAGGGGCCCAGCAGTGGCAGCTTGGTGGACCTAGTATTCAAACTCACAATCTTCCTAAACAATGTAAATGTCCCCTCTGTACACGTATACCTACCTGTATAAATGTACAGGTGGTGGTTTATAAGGTGCCATAATGTATAACAACACTAGTTTATGTAAAAAAAGATAAGATCAGAGGTTCAGAAAAGTGTTTCTCCGATCATAATAAGGTCTCCAAGGTGATACAGGTCTCTGAGATACAGATACAGTATAGATGATAGAGATACGGACAATGCTTTTTGTCTTTCAGCAAGAGATGACCTGGAAATGTACCTAAATACTGTATGCCTCTGCTTCTTACTATTAACAAACAAATGACATTCACAGATGAGTCAAGAACATAGAAAATATGTTACTGTAATGTTCACAAGTGTTAATTATGTCGAGTGCAAAGCCTCAATCACTACTCAAACGTTTTGTTACTTTCTATTAACAAGTTTAGTATTCATAGTCCTGCTTGTTGTGTGACTGTGGAACAACTTGAGGAACATTTATTATCTCACAAGCATAGTATTCATAATACAGTGAGATTATGTCTATGAATTACACCTACTTACTTACTTACTTACTTACTTAAGTATTAAACATTTAAAGCACTTTAACTCTATCCATGTTAAAACCCATCTGCTAGAACATACAGTATGTATCATCAGTCCATTGTCTGCATTTTTTGTTATATTGACTGATGGTCTGAAATGTCGGTTTATTTTAGTTGCAGCCGTCCCTACGCATATCGTCTGTGTTATCTGTCACAACCAGACCAAAACACATTGTTTTCTTTCAGCACATCCTGTATACAGAGTAGATTATGTGAACAAGGATCCCAGGGGACTGGTAATGCAGATCAAACCAACAATGCATTAACTTAACACTGATTCTCAACTACTGCTCTAGCTGTATTGGATCCTAAAAGCCACGTGTCATCCTTTCAGTCTATATGGAATCGATTTAAAAGGAAAGAAAATGAAAACAACTGAATTTACTTAAAATTTACGTAGACCCTGATTATGAGTCTTTGTGATATTGGTATTCATAATGAATTTTAGGTGTATATTTTGACATTTCGTCTGTTGTGACCCAGAAAAAAAAAGGACAAGTAGATGATAACCTCCTAGAAAGTACAGTGGACAGAGCAAATAGTCCATAAATGTGTTGAGATATAGGCAGGTATAAACCTAAGGTATATTTGGTACATGACATGTTTTCAATTCAAAAGGTAAAGATTTGATATTTGACAATACCACTAAAACTGCTATGACACAGTGTGTATATTTTGTTCAGTGTTTGGTGTAGAAGTCTAGTTACACATCAGTCATACAATCTATGTCTGTGGTTTTTAGTAGTACTAATGTCATTGATAATATTTGATTCATGATTGTTGGTAAAGAGGTGAAGAAGCAAGTGCAGGCAGGTTGGAGTAGGTGGAATAAAGTGTCAGGAGTGATGTGTGACAGAAGAGCGTCAGCAAAGGAAAGGTGTAGAAGACAGTAGTGAGAGCAGCTCTGCTGTATGGGTTAGAGACTGTAGCAGTGAGGAAAAGACATGAGGCAGAGATGGAAGTAGAAGAGATGAGGATGTTGAGGTTGACATTAGGAGTGATGAGGATGGACAGGATTAGGGACGAGCACATAGGGACAGTTCAGGTTGGCTGTTTTGGGGACAAGGTCAGAGAAGTTACAGTAGATTGAGATGGTTTGGACATGTACAGAGGAGGGAGATGGTTATATTGGTAGAAGGATGTTGGAGATGGAGCTGCAGGTAAGAGGTCAAGAGGAAGGCCAAAGAGGAGACATAGGATAGAGTGTGGGGGAAACTGATGATTCGCTGTGGCGTCAAAGGTAGAAGATATGATTTATGATTGTTGCCTTGATTCGTTTCAGTTATTGCCTTAAATCAATAAATGGATCCACATATTATTCACTTCCTTCTTCGAGTTGTGGTCTTGGCTCCATTGCTGAAATCTTTTAGCTATTTACCTGCGATTTGGATGCTTGTATTATATGTGTTTGTTTTGGGTAAATACAATGACAGGGGGAAAATGTTTCTCTCTTTTTTAATTTCACATTGGACATGAATTCAATGGATGATACACAGATTTAGCAAATACACAGACTGTGGTGTGTGGTGACACAGTACTGCTGTTTGTGGGTGTCATCAGTAACATGAACATACTCCTTGTCATGGCTCTAATATCTCGAAGGCTGTCTTTGCTCAGGTTGGTTAATGTTTGCCTTTGGAGCGGCAGGACATGGAAAATTACTTCAGCTGAAGGCCGCTTAGGACTATTATGGGCCTTCATAATATCTCTCTGCTAAACAATAATACAGAGCGAGACAGTAATGAGGGCTTAGCTGTATTACTCACCATCTGCTTGCTTCCCTCTATCCCTTCATCCCGCCCACTCTTGCTTTCTCGTTCTTATCTCTTTCAACATTTTCTCCTAAAAGTCTCCTTTCCACTTTCTGCATTAACTCGCTCTGTAATCCTACTTCTCTCCATATTTCTGTTCAAAGAAGGGATGACTGATTCTATTAGTCCTATCTGTTCTTGCACAGGTATAAATAATAAACATGTTAGAACATTACAATCCAAATTGTAAGTGCTCTTATGGAGCTGAAAAATGCAACAGGTTTCTGATTCTGGTTTAGACATTGCCAATTAAAATCTTTATTATCAGCTTCCCACATGAAATACTGCTTGTGTAACGAGGGGTAAAAATAAGGAGCGAAGGAAATTAACCTTCAAAAGCACTTACATTGTTCACATTAAAACTGCTTGCCTGTAAGAAATTTGTCAATGAAACCAACACATTGCTCCTAGTATTGTTTTGGGTGATATCCCGAAATGTAAATTTTCATCTATGCAATCTGATGATCAGATACGATATCAGTACAGAGCTCTTTACAGCCTGTTACAGGTAAATAAATGCAACACGTCTTTGCTGTTTCTGACTCGCGTGAGTAAACGAGTTAAAAAAAAAAAAAGATGGACGTTACAGTGACATTTTAGACCATTTGTTTGAATCAGATCTGCGTGATGTTTTTACGGTGTAGTAGGGTTTGTGGAAATGGAGCGAGTCCACCTCTTTCACATGGTCTCAGACCAGTCATTTCAACATGCCCTTGGAAGCCTAAATGGCCTGCACCAAGCGAGTAAATAGTGGAGGTTGGATTTAAAACACGAGGCATATGTGACAGTACCTCAGAGGCCTGACTGAAAAGAGACGACTCAATCCATTACTCAGTAGTCTCTGAAATTTCTTAGTGTATTAGTACTTTAAAATAGTGTACAGTATAATAACTGATTTATTTATTTTCTCTGTTGTTTCTGTGCTCCTGCGCCCTCTCTATTGTTTGGAGCACTGTTCTGTTTAAGCCCCAGGGAGGAGACCCAGGCTCTCAGCAAACCTACATACTGTGTCTGAAATTGCCAAGAGGAACCAAAAATAGCTTCCCTATGGGTTTGCTCTCGGAGGTCCGGTTTCACAGTGCTGCCTGCTACACACCCATGCCATGCCGGATGAGGAAACACATTGAAATTGCTCCCTTCTAATGTACCTATAAGCTGATAATGACAGCCCTTTAAAAGTGTAAATGGAAAATGCAAAAGGATCTTGCCTTCGCCGCTATGCTGATAGAGAACAAAGCAGTGGCTTTCAAAAGGGACATTTGCATACAGAAATGAAAGGGGAAAAGTACAGGCTGTGCTGTGTCTAACTCTCCTATGAATTTCTCTCTCTCTTTCTCTCTCTCTCTCTCTCTCTCTCTCTCTCTCTCTCTCTCTCTCTCTCTCTTTCTCTCTCGCTCTCTCCCGTACTGTCTGTCTCTCTTTATCAGCATCTCTTTCACACGCTCGTCTATTTTGAAAGATTTGATTTGTCACAGTACCACCTGCACAGGCTTCATGAGGTTGGCTAGACATTAATGAACACACTTTCTAACTACTTCATTCTGACACGTTCTTAAACAGTGAATTTCAGATATTCATCAACTCCAACGACTAAAAATATGTTGTATTTTATCAGTAGGACTTATTAGGAGTAAATCCTATATACTCCACATACTGATTGAGTAGACATTAATTAATATCTAAATAATTACAGAGCTCTGTTTGTGAGTTCACTGTTAAAATCCCGTGTTCGAATTTAATAATCACATCGACTATATTGCCAGAGAAAGTCTATAGTATAGTTAGGCTAGAAATCAACATAGGCAAAGTTTCCTTTATAGTAATTAATATATAACATATAACATAATATTTGACTTGATGTAACACACTATAACTTTAGAGGACCTTGAAATATAATCAGTAAAATTCTTACTGTGTTAAATCATATATCATCTCATGCTTGAAACATCCTTCCTCTTCCATTAGTTATTTATAATAGGTTCTGAAAAATATATATTTAGTAGTTTCCCATAGCATTCACTTAATGTTTAAAACAGGAAGCTGCATCCTTTAATTTTCTGATTAATGATTTAGAAGAAAGAAAAGTACATTTACATTTGTGTCATGTGGCAGATGCTCTTATACAGAGTGACTTACATTTTTATCTAATTTTACATAACTGAGCAACTGAAAGGTTAAAGACCTTGCTTAGGGTCAGTGGCAGCTTGGTGGACCCGGGATGCAAACTCACAACCTTCTGTTCAGTAGTCCAACACTTCAACTAATCTACCACATGGCATAAATGACCCAGAGACGGACAATTCTTTGTTAAAAACACCTGAACCCTGTTACTTTCATCTCTGTAACTCATTTAAGACCACAATCCAATCAATTCCAGCATAAAATCTATTTAGCACATTTTTCTTGTAAATGGCAAATTTTAGTACAGTAAATGTAAGGGCTAAAACCCTAATCATATCATCAACCAAACATTGTTAGGTTTTTATTACCATAATTAATTTGGACAAACATGCAAATGTGTATGTAAACATGCAAGGTAAATGGACAAGGTGAGAGGGATTTGTTGAAAACGCATCTTAATCTTAAAGGAAGTGGCTCTTTTATGCTTGCGTGATTCCCATGAGAGAGAGAGAGAGAGAGAGAGAGAGAGAGAGAGAGAGAGAGAGAGAGAGAGAGAGAGAGAGAGAGAGAGAGAGAGAGAGAGAGAGAGAGTAAAGCAATGGGCTGTTCAGACAAGCATGATTGAAGATGCAATACTTTGAGGTGGCACTCGTTCAAAGTCAAAGCATAACACCAACAAACCAAACCAGACAGTATTCACCATGTGTCAGCATTCAGAGAGACGTTGAGACCTGCACCGAGCATCTCCAGAGCATTATTTCTCATGAGAATCGCCAGAGGACACCTATTAACTCGTCAGCTTGCACATTTTTTTGCACATTCAACAATTTAGGGTGCAATTGTGTTATAATCTCTCGAAAAGGTCTAGTATGTTTACCCTAAAAACAAAGGGTATAAGCCTGTGCCACAGAATACTAGGCCTGCGCCACAGTAAAAATAGCCCTTTTGGGGAAAATGCTGCATCCTGGCATAACTATAGTGCTTAACATGTTTCAGTGTTGTACATTTTCCTTCCTTGGTCATTATAGAAGCATTAATTATTGATAAATTTAATTATTGATAATATGATAATGATAGTGATAACATGTTTTTTTCGTGGTGTTGTGTGACAGAGCTAAGACAAAACATTAAACAAAAAAAAATTCTTAGCCCAGTAGACAATTACAGTACTAAAGCTCTGTAATGATGGGTGAGAATCCCAGAGCGTATACTTCACAAAGAATGTGTCCTGAAAGACCTATTATACTGTAAGGCTATAAATGTTCACAGGTGTGTGTAACCTGTTATTGTTGAGTGTTGAATTCCATAGAGGCCATTTTTGGATGCAGCGTTGTACTCTGGGTTGTTTAGTTTGACTCCATTTCCAGTGTTGACATGACATTTTCAATTATTTCCTTATTAGTTGTTATTCAATAATGAATTAATTACTCCTGACTGTAATAAACAGCAATTGTGATAAAAGTGTAATAAAACACTTAATTCTCATTACTTAATAATTAGTTCTTAAGTAATACGTTCTGTTTAAGGAGCCATTTTGTGAAGTCATATGAAATAAATCAATACATAACATGGTTTTTATCCATCAATAGATGAAACCACAGTAACTCAGTGTACTGTCACCAAGCACAGCTCTAGATCATATATAAAAAGTAGTTTAGCAATATAGTTGACCGGATGTGCATGTGTATAAATACAGTCCATGTTTGTGTTTGTGGGTATCTATTTTTCTGTGGTTGTGGCTGCTTGCCCCAATCCCGGAGGTTTGGAGGCAGGAATGCAGACAAGTGGGTGTATGTGGTCAACTTGGTCAATTGTGGCTTTCCCTTGTTTTAGTTGATCATTTTGTAAACCTCACTTAACTTTCCATTGGCTGTAGTCTAAAGGCTGCTTTCTGAAAGACGTTTCAGAAAATGTGAAGAAAGAATTTACAAAAAGGGCAGTGGCCTGCCACTGAGTTAAAACTGGATTTTTGATTTTTGCCTGGCAGCAGGCAAGGAGTGTGCTCATATTGCTACATGGGGTGGGAAGCTAGGGGGGCAAGGTAATTCAAGGCTTAGTAATTCAGAGCTGGCGTGTAGGCAGCCGCTTTTTCCCTTAATTACACAGGGGAGCGCCGATTGACATGCTTCACCTCTCCATGCTGCCGTTTCTGCCCTACGCTTGCTGTGGCCTCGTGCTTTGTGGGGTCAGCTTTGGCTTTGTAGAGCTCAGCTGGAGAGTGCACAGTTCCACTCCATCCAAATGTCACAGAATCAAGAGGCAAAGCAGCAGAGAACTACTAAATGCTTAAGACTAGGAGCAGTCACGGCTAACCTACGAAAGAGAGCCTATTCTTTAAAAGGTCTTTGCTGCAGAAACTGCAAATGTCGGTGTCTAAGTAACTGGAAATTCATCTATTGTTATGGTATAATCAGAACTACAGCACATACAGTTCATTACTTATTGTGGCCTGGGAAATAAGGCCAATACAATGTAATAATTGTGACTAATTTAGCAGAATGATATGGATGTTGCAGATACAGTCTGAGACAAGTGATTTCTTTTCTAAGACACTGTCACTTCTTTAGGCACTATGAAGCAGAACTGATTAAGTTTTATTTAATGTGGCAGAGCATGCTGATAAAGCACTTTGGGCTAATCTAGAGTTTTTCCTCTTACCTGCAACTTTAAATTACCAAATAAAGTTTAAATGAAGTACTTGCAAATGCTACTCAAAACAACAGAGGGCAGAAGGCAGTTGTGAGGGGTATTGGCTCTTGTAATTGGCAAGGATTTTTCGAACTATTTTTCTTGCTACATTGAGCTCCTCGTCTGGAGCTGGCCGTCGTTACACACTGAACCATGGGTGATGAAGGGCTTAATGGGTCTATAACTCATTTAACCAGCCCAGCAAAGCACAGCAGAGATAGATCCAGTTTCCTCTTTGATGAATGGGCAAATCTCTGTTTTTATGGGAATGGGAGGGAAAAGGAGGGTTTCATTCAAAACCACTGGACATTCATTTCATGCCGGAGCTAGTAGCATCATTAGACAGATTCCCCTCTGACACTGACATCCCATTGGCTTGTCTTACAGGAGAAGGATGAGACTCATAAGCCGAGGTGATGGCAATAATGGTTATATTTGTTACAGTAATATTGTGGTTTCTTGAAAACATTTACGGATCATATTTGAGGCACCTACAATATCAATTGCTGGGAAAAACTTTTAGTGAGTTTACTTTATGTGTCCAAAAGGGCTGCTTTGCAGTCATTAAGGTGTTGAGTTCATCATTGGGTTTATTGTAATATATAGCTTTCCAGCCATAAATGGCTCTGTGCTACATTATCCAAGCTAAATGCCAACTGAGGTCTCCAACTGGCATTCATTTTCTCTAAAATCTACTGTAACCACTTTGGTATCTAGGTTTCTCAGTGGAAAAATGAAATTTCCTCTCCAATCTGAAAGGTCCAGTGTGTTCTATTCCACAAAAGTGCTAAAGATATTTTTCTTCAAATAATATCAAGGATAACAATAACCTAGCATTTACTACTTTATATTATTTATGCACTTGCATTTGAAAATGTCTCATCAGTTATTTTGAGTGTATGAATTATTGCAGATTCGTAATTCAATAGCTGCTTTGTATCACTGCACCTTCAATGGTTTGCATGTTTTGTAGTTCTCTCTGAATAAAATCTTCTGAGAAATGATTACTTATTGTTTATTTAATGTACATTGACATATGAAATTGACCTACATATTTATAAAACAGTGATTTGTATGTGGTTTTGCCTCTTATTTTAAATATAGATTCAATTTGCTGAAACAGCCCTTAATTCCCTTCCTCCAAAGTTATAGAGCTGCAAAAATCGAATCTGATCAGCAAGCTAGACTAGTTAGTCAGCTGTTTCTAGAAAGGATCGGAAAGAAACAATTGCAGGGTTTCCCGCAGTACTTTGCAGTTGCACTTTGCAGTTTGCAGCCTAAGCTGGGAAACACTACTGCTTTAACTAGGTCATCCAAAAAAAAAAAAAAAAAACGCTGCACAAAAGGCCGTCAAGAATAGCGTGGACGCACTTCACACCGCGAGCGGGCAAGCGCGCCACACGGCCAAAATGAGAGAAAGACGTGGTCTGTCACTGTCTGGAGGATAACTAACCCATTGATAAAACACGTGTCCGTGAGAACTGTAAGTGGACTTATGTTTTGGGTTTATTTAAGCCTGTTATTGTATTAGTCTATAGTTCTTGCAAATTTAAAGTAAGTTAGCTGGTGATTTTGTTGTTTGAGTTCTTCACCTGCTAGCTAAGTTGCACGTGCCTGTTTTTAATAATTGTTAAATGTAGTACAGAGTCTGTGGTCTATCTCACAAAGAAGCGCCGCCCCCCGGGCCCCGGGCCCCGCCCACCAGCCCAACCCTACCGCCTTAACTAACAAATTTTCTGCGGGAAACCCTGAATTGTATGTTGTTTTTTCCCCCAATCTTTCCCTCATAAAAGCACAAACAACGCTCCGTTGTGTGAAAGCCTTATTTACTTTTACTTAACCATTACTTACTATTAATTCACTCTAACTTACGATTAATTAAAGCTTACTATTACTAGATTGCTTTGATATATTTTCTTGTTTTTTCTAACAATGAAACTGAATGTAAAAGAATCCTGCTTTATAACAGAGATCATTTGAGTTCTATTAACTGGTCATATAAAAGCGTATCATGAATTTCATTGTGTAACCAAGCATGAAGGGAAGTGCAAAAGTGTACAATGCAGCCTAATATATGTGTGTGAAAGTAACTAAAGGAATGTAGACATGAGGTCTTTTGTTATGTCATTTCTTTCATAATGATGATTCCAGTCCAGGCTCTGTGCCAATAATACTGGCAGCCTGGAGAATTAGATCTATTCACCCGGGGCTTCTGTCAGGTTTCACTGTGTTTCTTCTCCACTAATGCATTCATACGCTTTCACTGGGGAAGTAAATGGACATTCAAACACAAGGTATAGACTATTGACCACTGCTCCTGTTATAGCCACGATTATGTGCTGTCAGATATCAGTGTCAGGACCATTTCTCTCAATCTAGCAAGTTCTGAGGTGATTTCTTTTCAGTCACTGATACACAAGAAAGTTCTTTGTGGATTTTTTTTTTTTCACGTTTATTCATCTCCTGTAACCACTTTATCTTGGTTGGTGTTGTAATATATTCCAAGCCTATCACCACGGGAAGATATTCCAATCCATTTGCAGGGCATCCCACACAACATTCACTCATAGCTTAGGGAATTTAGCAAAACCAGTCCACAAACTGCCATGTTACAGTACTGTGTGGTGGGAGGAAACCGGAGAACCTGCAGGAAGCCCACATACAGAATGTTGGAGAAAAAGAAGAACAACAAAAAACCAAGCTCAGGTTTGAACCCTAGACTGTAGAGATCGGAAACAGCAACACTTTTTAAATTAAGAAAATAAGCATTTCAGGGAGAATAATTAGCAATTTTTAAGAAAGTGTCCTTGCCAAAATGTCTATCCACTGGGTTTTGTTAAAAGTAAATTAGCTGTGAAACATGCCTTAAAGGAACACAGTACTGGGAATACACTGGTAGACTTATTACAGCTAATCATTACCAAGCATGGAGCAGAACACTCTAATCATGTTCTAGTGAAGCTGAATCTGTGATATACGCAATCCCACAAATGATTTCTTATAAGATCGAGATGACATGACCTGCTGCAGTTTGCCAGAATTCCAATATCTTCTGCTGGGAGCAACTGGAATAGAATATAATAGAATATTATGTCAAGCTTTAGAAATAATTCTATGATAATTTCACAATATTTGTTATGCTGATATTACTTATTTTCAAAACATACGATAAACACACTGAAAAGAATGATATGGAACACTTCACCAATTTAATGTGTCATGAACGGACGGACGGACGGAAACATGAACGGACGGACATGTCCGTAGAAAAATTCATTCATTCATTCATTCAATTTCTACGGCTTATCCGAACTTCTCGGGTCACGGGGAGCCTGTGCCTATCTCAGGCGTCATCGGGCATCGAGGCAGGATACACCCTGGACGGAGTCCGTAGAAAAATATTCATATAAAATCCATTTTTGAGTCTTTTGACTTAAAATTTTTTTGGTGAAAGCCAAGACATGTAGCTATGACCCTCAGTTGTTGTTTACCTCCCATCATTAAATACAGCAATGTATTTAATCAGTTTATCAGCAACTCAGACAGAAATCAAAACCCTCCATTCTAGCCTCTGTAACTTTGTGTCAGTAAGGCCTAGAATCACACTGACACTTGTATCTGAAACTAGAGACTCTCTTCATTCCAATGAGACCAGGCTCAAAGTATGGGAGCTGTACCACTTTTTAGGTGGGTAGGTCATGTAGGTGAAAATCATGAAAATAGGGGGCGATCACATAACAGGTTAATAAATATACAAGTAGTTTAGAATTTAATAAATATACCCTTTTTCATCAAGAAAAAGTAAAAGAAATAATAAATAATAAAATTAATCCTAATTTTAATACTGCACAACAGTACTGGGGAACAGCAGAAGTAAACAAAGAACTTGATAAAGCAAGTTAATTACTATAAATAAACTATTTATGATATATAGAATAATTATATGAAAAGTGACTCAAACATTAGTGTTCAGGGAGAGGTATTTGCGAGAAATTATTTTGACAACTTCATTTTCAAAATGTACTGCAGACATTTCTTTAGCATCTGTAGAGCATAAGCAAGCATGGTACAGAGAACTTGCAACATGGCTTTTGAGCGATTCTTGTAGCCTCACTGCCTGCACAGGGTTAACATAGGATTTTCAGAGGAAGACCTGATGACAGGATGAATAAAGCACTAACAAAAGCTTTGATAAAGGTATACAGATCTACATGACCTTGGCTACATTTGGTTCTAAGCTCTGGAATCATGTATCTGTTGATTTCAGGGAGAAACCTGTTCAGCAAATTGGATAAAAGTTAACAGATTTGTTGACTGTTAAGCATTCTAGCTACTGTAGTTAGCATAATCATTAAAAAAAAACTTAACAGATATTAATTTAATTGTAATATGGAATTAAAAGCTGCGATACTGGTCTGCAGTGGTGAAGAGATTGTTGCCCCTAAAGGCAAGCTTTTAATTTACCGGTCTATCTATGACCCAACCGTCACTTATGGTCACAAGCTTTGGTTAGTGACCAGAAAGAATGTGGTCACAGATACAAACAGTTAATAAATTAGCTTCCTTCATGGAGTGTCTGGGCTCAGCATTAGAGCTATGGTGAGGAGCTCAGACATTCAGAGAGAGCTCAAAGTACAGTCACTGCTCCTCTGCATCGAAAGGTGCCGCCAGTTGAAGTGGCTTGGGAATTTGCTTCTTTTGGAAGGTGCTTCAGGCATATCCTAAGGGGAAAAAACCCCATGGCAGACTTCGGACTAGAGGAAGAGATAATATATCTTATCTGGTCAAGAAGTGCTTGGGTATCCTCATAGAGGAGCTGTAGGAGGTGACTTGGGAGAGAAAAGTCTTTCCATTCCTGCTTAGACTGCTGCCCCTGGATGGAGGGATGGATGGATGGGTGGATGGATGGGAGGCCTCAGTATATACAGTACAATATTGTTTGCTAAGTGAAAAAAGTGCTGTTAAAATATTCCAATACAGGATGTTTCTGAGTTTTGGCACATATTCTGCAAATTTTTAAGTCTTCAGTTCTTATGAACACAACATTCCTAAAATTTATGTTGTTGTTTTGATAATAGCAGTGATGGCTTAAATCTCCCATAGGTACAGTATTTATATAGGTTGAGATCTGGTGTCTGTGAAGGCCGTAGCAAGAGATTTATACCATTTACATCCTCATCAAACCGTTCAGTGAGTCCTCATGGTCTGTGCTTTGGGTGGTCACCCTGTAAGAAACTTCTCCCCTCAGAATAAAAATGTTTCACTATATGATAAAGGTGATAATTCAGAAGAACTCTGTATTGATTTGCAGTGATGCTTTCTTCTAAAGGGACTAGTAATACCAAACCATACACTTCAAGTCAGACAGATATTCTATATGTATAACTGTAGGAACATTATAAACTAATAAACTATTATTCCATCATTTCTAACCCTGACTTTTGGAGTGTGAAGCATTTACTTTGCTAATTCCAGCTCCATTACAGAGATATTCTTTCTTGAAACTGCCTTCAGCCATGAGACAACAACCCGTTATCTGCTTAGCCTGTTAAATGAGGTATAAAATGAAGCGGCACATGATTTTAAACTTTTCAGAAGTAATAGACGACCATGTCTGGGAAATGAATCAACATTAACTCGGCTCAGAGTTCAGGGATGGTTATTGATGCAAACAAATCCAAATTAATTCAAATGAATTGACTATTTCCGGTCACTGAGGCTGGTAAGAAAAGTGCTACAAATATCTGCAAAGATAAATTTCAAGTCATGTCAAGAAGCTTTTATTGTCATTTTGACCTTATATAGCCGATGCTGTACATAGTGAAATGACACAATGTTCCTCCAGAACCCTGGAACTACATAAAGAATTTATACTAAAACAAACTATTCTGTCTCACAGACGTTAAACGCGAAAACACTTTAAATGTGATTCCTTCAGTAAAGGCACTACATGACATCCAACCATTTTGAGCTGACAATAAACATATTTTGATGTATGGCTGACAGGACAAATATATTGAAGTGTATTCTCTCAAGATACTGACAGAATATCTCTACAAACAGACTCTGTGTTGTTAATTTGGTGAAAGGGCCAAAAAGGACGAGGGACACAGAATTTTCTTTTAAAAGTTCTGTTTTTGAGACATTAATGACACACCTATCTCCCTTGGCAATATGTAGCTCAGTCACCTCAATTTTATTGTTATATTTTTCAGGATTTAATCAGTTCTACATCTCAAACCTCTCAAAGCAGTGACTTTTTAACCAGCACTGAGACAATCAATACAGCAAATGGCAGGGGAACAATACAAGGTGTAGAGTGCACTAATTTAAAAGCAATCATTCCACAGAGCTATTTTCTGAGGGCCATGCATTTGCAATGATTTGTTTAACACAGATGTCAAGTACAGAATGAGAAGGTCAGTGCTAGAGACTGATGAAGGTTTGATCACACCTTTCATCCATGTCAGAGACAGTGAAGCAGGCAGAAAAACAATACTGAAAGACCTTCATATTTTTGGGGTTTACTGTAAGTGTTTTTTTGTTTACATTTCTTACACAGAATATGCTGAAAAAAACCCAAATTGTTTAAATAAGGGTATCAGCACAGGCAAAACCCATTTGTAAAACTACAGCATGGTACAAAGTGCTTGTTTGTGTTTACATAGACCTGCTTTTTATAGACATTCCCCAGCCCCCTTTCACCCCACCCCCCTACGTCTGTTCAGAAAGAAAAACATGGCTACAGTAAATCAGTTATGCGCCCAGTTAAATTCACTGTTAGCAAAACACACACACACACACACACACACACACACACACACACACACACACACACACACACACACACACACACACACACACACACCATGCTTTCAAAACAAATCTTTAAACATGAAACAGAGCAAAATTAGAATCATATTTAGTAGTGCTTTCCAAGATGGAGAAATTTGTTACTGGTAAAGGGGATGAAGTTAAATTAGCAGAATGTTTGGACATTTTGGACAATTAAAACATATTTAAACACACCCTGTTTAAATACCAGGTTTTACCCAATTAATTACTGTAAATAGTTAGATTTTATCACTTTTAACACTTTGGATTATCAGACTTTACAGAAATGTATGAAGCGATAGCTATTTCTCAATCCCAATCCAGTGTAGCTAATAATGCTACATGGTACTTGGTGAGTTGGTAACGATGGTTAGCTGAAAAACTTCGAAAAGCTCATTACAAAAAAAAAAAAAAAAAAAAAAAAAAAAAATAGGACACTCAAAATCACATGCTAAAATGCAACTCTATTATACGTCTAATGAGAGGTGTTTTCAAGAGTATACCTACTTAACCATTAGCGTTTCAGTTATGACTAATCTCATCTAATGTACCTTTACGAGGTACGCTTCTGAATTTAAAGAGAATTTAATGGCAGAAAATAACTGTCAGTGTTAGTGGTCTCTTACAACTACATATTACGTTAAAATTACTGAAATTAGTGACTACAAAACGTTAGTCACTAACCCTAGTGCCTTATATTACCATTACTATTACTTTGCTCTAAAAGCCATAATTTGTTTGTTTACTTTTTACTTAATTGCATATTGCATAAAACTAAATTTACCTTAATGGATAAAACTTCACTTTACATAAAGTTGAAATTTTTTAAATTAAGCAGCAGCTGGATTTTTATATTTGTTTAAATCAAACATACTGTAGCTCTTCTGGGAAATAAAAGTGACAGCTAAGCAAATAGTCATGTGGAAAATTCTGTGATTAAATTTATGAATAAACTAGCTAGCTAGCATGTTTAACTAGTTATTAATATTACCTTGAAGTTAACCTTATATGCTTTTATTTGATTTGATGATGATTTTTTTTCACTATTTATGCCTCTGCCACTAAGTTTTATTATTTCCATCTGTTTGTCCGTTTATCTTTTTTTCTTTTCAGCACAACATCTCACAAACGAGTGGTGGAATGTTAATGTAGGACTTTTTGTAACCTGTAAATTGCCGATTCAGTTTTGTCATTGCTCCAAACAGGGCCAATGCCACAAGGTCAGATGCCTAAAATAGTTTTTCTTCAACAGTGTCCTTCATGTTTGTTTATATATTATTATTTATCCTGGTATTTCAAATTGTACAAAATTTTAACAAGAACACAATGTAACAATGAACAATGTAAAAAGACATTGCACCACGGTGGGACTGGCTTTGAGTTCTAGTTGTTAGTTTATGGCTTTATGTTGAGAGCAAAGTACAGGTAGACATCTTTTACTGTGTGATTTGTTGGTGAATCCGAGAAAAATGTAAATAGAATGTGACTCCAGATGCTCATCTTGTGAACCGCTGACTCTAGAGCTCCAGTTTAACTAACATAGACTTGCCTAGGTCAGAGGTTTACTACATAGATTAATGGGTGCTGTTTCTTTTTTCTTGGAAGATTTACTTGAGCACAAACATTCAGCTTCATTACTATTGTATACTGTATATACAGATTTGTAGGCAGTATAAATCTTACACTTCAGAACTTCACAGTCATTGTTGTTGGTGTCTTTTGGTTGCTCCCTGTTCAGGGTCACCGTACATTAGTAGATCATCCGAGCTGCATATTTTGATTTTTGGCCCAGGTCTTATACTGGATGCCATTCCTGATACAACTGCACCATTTTATTCAGGCTTAGGACCGGCATTGAGATTTAATCCATCAGTGGCTTGGTTTGTTCCCTGTTTAGGAATCAAACACAGGCCACAGGTGTGAGCATGCGGGATCCTGCTTCTGGATCACAGGGGACTTCAGAACCACTACTTCAGAAGAGTAGTGTTCAGAAGTACAATTACTCACATATTTCCCACCATTGATTCTGTGAAATTTTGCATCACAGAATCCTAGTTGGCTCAATGTTAGTTGAGGCTTGTACAAGGACTGTGACACTATAATTAGCCGGTATGATGCAATGTATCTTCTGGAGGCTGAGATGGGTGTGCACAGTCACTTTATTCAGCCTGTTATCACAAGGAAATTCAGAGGAAGAAGTGAATAGGGACTAACATCCTTCAGAAAGACAATGATACAAATCAGCATGTCCTTGTCTTGGCATTTATCCCTAACCTGAATTACAGTAACTCTGAGAAAATGTGAATTTATCGATGTCAGTGAAAACCATTCAGCAAAATAAACTAAACTGAAATAAGCTGAATTAAAATACCATCTTGACCAATAATAATATGTGTCTTTTTATTATTGAAGAGAAAACGTACAGCTACTCTATCAGTTTAAGTAAATATACTCAACATGGTGTTCCTGTGCTTTTGAATGGCCCTAGAGATCCTGTACAGTACATACACCTTTGGTAAGGAGTAACTCAACTCTTGAATTGTAGAAATACACACAATTAAAGCATCCAGATGTGTGAGATTTGCTGACATTCATAGGTACGTATCTATCTTGGTACAATTAGATGACTAGCATGATACTATCAACCCCAGAGCTGCACAAATTAATGCAGGAAGCTCACTGGGGTCACATGCATGCAACATAGCCATTAGATCAGAGCACTGTTACGACCGTCTAGGGGTCAGTCGCAACAGAATGGGTAAAATACCAAAGCTTGCCAGAATTCAAAATGCATAAGTTGTTATTCTTTCACTTGTATTCTGTAAAAGCTGTTTATTGATCATGCTGATTTGGCCAATAAAATGTTTATTCTCCTATTGCTTTAATATGAGTATGTTAGTGAAAATGTTTTTTCATGTTAGTTCTGCAGGTTTGGAGACAGAGGACTGTTTTGCCATAAAGGCAGCCGATTTAAAGATTTATAGATGTCTATTCTTAGCTTATATGAGGGTCAGATTAAGTAAGTACTTATTTATTAGACTGGAAAATACTTTGCTGCCCTGCAGAACACTTCTTACACATACATAAATGCTAAAGATCATCTAATGTTTATCATTTCAAGATCATTCATTCATTTTCTACCGCTTACCCGAACTTCTCAGGTCACGGGGAGCCTGTGCCTATCTCAGGCGTCATTGGGCATCAAGGCAGGATACACCCTGGACGGAGTGCCAACCAATCGCAGGGCACACACACACTCTCATTCACTCACACACTCACACACTACGGACAATTTTCCAGAGGTGCCAATCAACCTACCATGCATGTCTTTGGACCAGGGAGGAAACCGGAGTACCCGGAGGAAACCCCCGAGGCACGGGGAGAACATGCAAACTCCACACACACAAGGCAGAGGCGGGAATCGAACCCCCAACCCTGGAGGTGTGAGGCGAACATGCTTACCACTCAGCCACCGTGCCCCCCCATTTTAAGATCAGTATTCACAAATTATGAATGAGTATTGCTATAGAACAGATTTCTATAAGTTTAAAGTTTTACAGATTTAAAGTTTTGTTCAGTTACTGTGAACAATACGTACATTTACAGTTAATAAAAAGTCTGCAGAGGTTCAGAGACTTATTAAATGTCAAAACTGGTAGAAATAAAACATTTTTTTTGCAAAGCATGAATCCTTGTTCATGAACTCTGGCCCAATTCTTTGTGAAAGCAGGCTTTTATTACTGCAAGTGCATGGCTACACCTGTAAAAAATTAAATTCTCACTCTATGTCAGATGTTCTCCATCAGCAAGGACATACACTGTCTCACACACACGCACCGACACACACACAAAGAGCAAACATACACATGCACACCTGCTGCAGTCTGGTTTATTTATAGCTTTTGGAGATCTGACTGAGGAAGAAATTCAACAAAGCACGCAGAAGCACAGAAGGCTTATATACTTTCATATACTTTACGGCGATTGCATAAAAAGTAAACAATACTATGAATGACTGATTTAGAAAATGCTTATAGAACAGTAACACAGATGCTACCATGGGTTTATAAATCAACCAATTGCAAGTAAATAGCCCATATTATAATTATGCAATTCCTCCTACAATCTAGAGAAATCTTCATAAACAGTTTGATCAAACAGAAGTGGAAGCTGAGCGTCTTTGTGCATGTGGGTGATTTGTTCCCTCGTTTGCTATTAGGAAGGAGAGAGAGAGTTGGTCTGTTGTCTGACTTTGACGTGCATGCTCTTATTTGCGAATCAGTTTGCGAGTCAGATGGCGTTAGATGCAGTCATGAATGATGCATGGAATGAATCACACTGCTGGCCTCCAGATGAGAGAAATAAAACATATGAATATGAATAAGGCAGCAGTTTTTCTTAGCTCTGCTGCAAAAAATCCTGCGTTTCATGACCTCTGTTCAACTTAGTGTACTGAAACAAAAAATAATGCAGTACGCATGCACAGATGCATGGACAATCTATGCGATTTCTTTATGTGATGTCGCACTTCATAATCCGTTTAAATAGAGAATGCTGGTAATTGTAAATTGTATTACAAACAGTGCCTATCTATCTATCTATCTATCTATCTATCTATCTATCTATCTATCTATCTATCTATCTATCTATCTATCTATCTATCTATCTATCTATCTATCTATCTATCTATCTATCTATCTATCTATCTGTTTATCTGTCTGTCTGTCTGTCTGTCTGTCTGTCTGTCTGTCAGAAAGTCTAACTTTGTGTTCAGTAGGAATTAAAATAATTAAAGAAGAAATTCCTGCGACAGAGATGAAAAGCCTAAAGTCCTAAAACTAGCTTCAGTATATAGGTAGGGTATTGAATTTACTAGAGAGTCAGAGAAGTAACTAGAAGCCTTACGATTTTCTTGGACAATAAAGGCTAAAGGTATACCAAAGCTAGCTAGAGTTACTTGCTTTTATTTTCTACTTCTTGCTGGAAGGTTGACACTTGTCTTCCAGTCATGCCTCTCTACTATGTCTCTATATAATGTCTTTCACAATATATGTGTGGTGGTTTGGGATTCTCAAATCCTAGGAAACAGTTCAATTGTGTTCATTCTTGAACTTGTTGCCAGTAATGTTGTAATGTTGCCAGTAATGTTGTTCAAGGTGCAGCTTGTTCCACTAGAGTTCTAATGGACAGCTTTACCTGAAGTGTAGAGCATGCTGTTAGAGCAGCAAAGAGGGAACAGCTCAATAGTGAGGTGTCGACATACTTATAGAACCACATATAGTGGTATACTATATCTTATATTTAAAATGCAGTGAAGGGATTTCCTCGGCTTCCACACGTAGTGAAATTCATCTTTAAACATATCAAGCAGTTGAAAAACTAAAGCAACAGAAAACGATCAGCATTAGCATTAATACTGGCATTAATAAGGTCCCTGTTTCCCATTACAAACTGGCTATTGTGTACACGTTAGGGAGTTCAGTGGCTCCTCATCTCACTCCATTATAGACTTTTTCTTATCCTCTGGGAATCTTGCCTGGTTTCACACACTGCCTCAGGGCAGCACAGGCCTCTGCCTCTCACTGATATTTCTGCTCCAATGGACAGTTAAATAAACGTCCTGCCGTCCCCTGGCGTAATGCTCAACCCGGCTCTGCGTTCCAGACTTCACAGGGATTCCAACAGCCTTTTAATTTGGGTCAGATCGATTTAGAAGCAAAGCTAAACATAAAAATTTGACAGCCTTCGGAAAAGCGCATGCTTTTACTATTGGGCACTATGAGCCTATCAAAGTGCACAATAGGCTGCGGACATTGCGGCTCGGCTCGGCAACAAACCACGATGAATTGCTGTGTGATTCTGCATAGGCTGTAAATGTTTACACTGGAAACATGTCCTATTCTCATAACAACACCCAGAGCTGGGTTTGTCACGGTTTTGTAAGGATTGACCATGACTTGTTTTGCAGTCACCAAGCTTTTTTAGTAAGTGCAAAAGAACTTGTATATGTGATCAAACAACAAATCTGAGTGTCTGTGAAACACCATGGAAACACTGTACATCCCAATTGCTGTTCTGTGTCCTTGGAGGAGTCTATCTGTCCTTATTAGATGTGTATAAAAACTGATACCATATATATGGAATAGAGGAAAATGTGGCCTAACTCTTTACTGCGCCTGAGCTGTCAAGGCTGCCTAGAAACTGTTGGCATTCTGCTTTTGTGAGTTGCGCTTGATTGTTGTTTGGTAAATTCCTAGACTTCAAACCGCACTCATTTAACAATAAATTGATTTATTTATCCTGTAAAAAATTGCTGAACTTTTTTTTTCCTTGTGGAAATGTGTCATCTTACATAACAGCCTGATCTGTTCCAGGAATGGGTGATGTTCAGTGTGTGTGTGGTTTTTTTTTTTGTTTGTTTTTTTTTTGTGTGTGTGTGTCTCTGGTTGTTTTATAAGGATCCTTTCAAACAAATAAAAAGTTTGTCCCAGGGGATGTCTAAAAAATCAGAATCGCCAAGAAAGAGATTGGCTCTTTTATTCTCAAAAGGAATTGCTTCTATATTTTGTTATGTTTCTTCGTAGAATGAATCTTTAAGAATAATAACAATGTGACCAGAGAAATTGTCCTTTTGGCAGACTTGTTTGCTTGATAAGTGCTTTTGTTGGTTTTGTTTACCCCATCCTGCACTTTTTTTTGTTAAGCAAATAGAAGGTGGGGTTGAAATATCAATTGCTGAAGAAGTATAAAAAGATGGCACCTCAAGAATGACATTATTTCTAAAATTCTATTTTATTACATGTATATCGTTGCATGGGTCTTGTGAAGTAAATTGTTAATGTCTGGGTCTCAAATCATATCCTTTCTGAATAACAAACACCAGAGGAGTGGTTTTCTGTTCTTTCATGCCAACGGACTGCTATTACAACCTTCATTGTTTTTAACCATTCAACATGTCACCATGTATCAGCCTCTATCTCACTAATAGAAAGGGATCTAAGTGTCACTTAGACTATTTGTCAGAGAATGCATGCAAAGTGAATGCTGTGTGTGTGTGTGTGCGTGTGTGCGTGCGTGTGTGTGTGTGTGTGTGTGTGTGTGTGTGCGTGTGTGTGTGCGTGTGTTTGTACCAGATTGGAAGCATGGATGCAGCGATGCCTTTTTACCGTCTGTATTGATGCGATAGACAGAAGAGTGATGGAGGTCTCGGCTCTGTATTGTGGAGATAAGTCTTGCTCGAGTTCTGAATGTGCGCAGCCCTGTGCTCAGGCACTGATAGAGCTTCTCTGATGAACCTATTCAATTCCTTAAAGGATGCCTTAGTCCACCCTCTCCAAAAGGCGGGGTAGATTGCTATGAGATACTTACACAATCATGTTGTGAGTAGCGATGCTGTGTTTTTGATGTGCAATGTCCCATTATTCCTGGGTGCTGATAGGAACTTAATTAGAAACATAATGGATCTGCTCCACATCAGACAAGGCTAATTAAGGCTGGCTGGAACACTGGGATAATTGGATTTTCACCATAGGCCCTATGCTTGATGAGCCCTTCTTTGAATGCCCTAGCCCTGGAGGTCTGCAGAGTTGACCAGTCAGCTTGTCTTGAGGTGTGTGCCATTAATGATTCTCCTTCCTGACTTCTTGTGGAATTTACAGAAGCAGCTCATTTGCACTGAACCGATTAAATGTTCTGTGGTCTCTTTGAAGCTCCTACAAAAACAAAACTTTATCTTGCTCTCATAAACATTAAAACTTAGTTTTGTAATCCAATAGACTTCCAGGAAACAGATAAGGAGAATGCGACTTATTGTGTTCGGACAGTTGCAAGATCTGTCTTTAGTACATTGGGCCTTTGCATGAAAATGAAAATTCCACACAACTACTGGCACATGAGAGCTGGTGTAGTGTAGTTTGGTGAACCAGAACTGTTTAAGATGCCTACTTTTCCAGGACATGTCCGATTCACTTATGCTGCAAACGGCCAACCGTATTTACTCAACACAAACACACACAAGTAAATAATTATAATAATAAAATAAAAATAGAAAAAAATAAATAAAAACATAAATTCATTCTATTCTGTATTTATTTATATTGAATAAGCTCTCAAAAAAGTAAAAAAAAAAAAAAAAACTTTAAAAAAAGGTAGTACCTTATATCTTATATAAGTGTATCTTATATAAGAAAATAAATGTGTCACAGTGTTAACAAAATGTCCCTGTTGAAAATGGACATGCTGAGAGCAATACCCAAAGATACCAGACTCTCCATGCATATGAAGTCTAATAACACTTGATAGGAATTCGCCTAATGGTTTTCATTACCCATTTTTTCATCACCATCTAATGGATTTAGCAGCCAGTGGAAACCATTATGCCAATTAGCACTAGGATGTAGTGAGGACAACTCCCTGCTATTACAGGACATTTAGTGTTTGGGTGGGGGGAAGCAGCCTTTAAGAAGCTTTATGTCCTTGATTCGTTAGGAATTTGAACGAACCATGGTCAGATTTATGACAGTAGATACAGCAGGAAGACAATAATGCAAGTTAGGCAGAAAATTAATTCTGTCAAACTATTATGGTTCCTTCAACAGTCTACTTTCTAGGTTTATTGATCGTCCTGTAATTTCAGTTTGTCCTGTAGGATTTTATTTGATTTTTAGAATTTTACTAGAAGTCTACTTGTTTATGTTAGTAAATAATTAAAAAAAAGTAGGTAAATAATTTATAAATAATTATGTTATGAATAATATGTCTTTTTGTAAATAATCAATGAAAAAGAAAGTATTAAACATTTCATTTATTTTATTATTAAATATTAGCACAGGCTATGCTCTTTTCCAGGTTATTACAATCAAATTTTGTAAATAAGTCAATTTAGAAACCTTCTTAAACATATCACATTGAAATTCCAGATATGTTGGAACAGGAACCAAAATGAATCCTATTAAAAATCCTGTAGAAATAGTGCTACGGGATATTTACAGTACGTCCGGTACCATGAGACAATTTCTATAGAAATCCAGACAAATGTTGCTTAAATGTACAAATACTTAAATATTTGACATTTGACTGATTATCCTTAGCAGCCATGCTACTGCAGTTCATGGGTTATAAGCATAGTTTATGGTTTCTGCTTCACAACTGTATTAATACAAAGTAAAGTTTAGCTCAATATTTTATGATATTGAACATTTTGCCTATAGCAATTTTTTTTCATAGAAAATGGTTTGGCTTGCTGTACTGTTATTATTTTTTACAACTGTTAACCATATGACAGATGCTTTTACATTCTAATCCATTTGTAAGAAGGTTCGATTTTTGTGAAATTGTTGGAAACTATAGGAACACCTGAAGTTTCTGAGGTTTAGACATGCTGGCTTCATGTATGATAACAATTCAATGCCAGCAATGTCAGTGGACAAAAAGCCTCCATGTGCACTGTCACTTGGCCTGGTTTCCAAGATTGGGAAGCATTAACCTTTACTGTCTCGCGTTTGGATGCCCATAGCTTTCTCAGAAGCTTATGCTTAGAAACATACACATGTATGTTACCTCAGAAACATACACATGTATCATCAATCTCTCTTGTGCTTAATAACATGAAGACGTTTCGAATGAACTGTTTTAAATCAAGGGTTCAGAGTCTTAATAATATTACCATAGCCAATAGTTTATAGAGGTCCAAATTCCAAAAAACAAATAAAAGAATGAATAAATGACATAATACTTTGTAGCCATCAAATAACTTTTAAATGTTTTAAAAGCACAACATTATGAATATTCATCTTTGTATATCATTTTTAATAGTTTCCTTCATTGGATTTATTTCTGTTATTTATTTATTTTTTTTCCACATTCAGGCATAGTGTTCAGTGTGATAACAAGACTTGCTGTTAGAGATGGTGATGGTGTTGGTGATAAGAAAATCCACATGATTTCGCAACGCTTTGACTCTGCGTTTATGTGATATTGTACTGCTAATAAGTTGTTTGGTTATTTTTGAGTGAAAGTGAAAAGCCGTATTTATTTACTTTATAATCGGGAATTACTGACTGAACCTAAATGGTGCCTGCCCATTTATTTTATGCTTAAATATGAAGTTGGCTGAGAATTTGTGTTAGTCTTACAAAAGCACACTTAGTATCCACACATATTGTTACCTCAGTGTGTTTGTAGGTCTGTAATCACAACATACAGTGCAAACGTTATTAGACATGTGCATATGACGTCCTGATGCAGTATCTTGTGTGTGATCTGGCATTTTGGCAGGATTAAGATTAGCCAAGATGTCAGATATTCCTCCAAGCTCATTCATACAAACTGAGTAAACGTGGTGTCAAACTGCCACAGAAGCACCCAAAATGCTATGAAGAACTGTAAGAAAGTATAGAAGTGTCAGGATCAAGCCCAGACTTTGTACCTGTCGGAACATTAGGTGGTAGTTGTCTCTTGTCCTACTATATGTGATTTTTTTAACGTTTTGTGTTGACGTGTCTAATTCCTTCCCGCCTCAGCACACCTTTTCCTCATGTGTCTACTAATTGTCTCCCTTTTCATTTTGGTCGCGTTGCCTTGGGCCACGTGGAATCCTCGTCTTCCTGTTGTCCTCGTGTTGTCTTCGCATTGTCTTCATGTTTTTATGTTATATTACGTTTAATACGTTTAATCTTTAGCTATCCCCGTGTTTGGGTCTGAATTGTATCACGAACACACCTCCAATTTCTAACACGGAGCAAAATTTCAGCTGCAATGCAGAAAAACAATAATGTATTAAACTTTTCTTTCTTTCTATCACAAGTCTTTAATATCTGCACTTTAACTGTCTGTGAGCTGCTGTGATAAGTGAATTTCCCCACTGTGGGTTCAATAAAGATTATCTTATCTTGTATTCTGTGCACTTTACTAAAATATCTGGATTTTAGTTGTTAATATGTGGAATTTCCAACGTCACTCAGGATGAAATGTACGATATAAGGTCGACTTCAATGTTTTGATTATTAGTATGTGCACCAGAATTTTTGAAGAGAGAAAAACATTTATTTCTTGTCTCATTAAGCTGTGGCATCAGTATTCTGAACAGTGCACTTGTTTGCGTCAGCTAGCACTGTTCAAGAAAATTACATTTAAATGTTGTTATCTAAAATAATACTATTTTGTGTCCATAAAGCCTGTTTCGTTTAATATATTTCTTTATGTTAGAAGTTGTGGGAGAATTAAACTTGTCTTCTGTTGTGAATATTTGATTAGCCAAGGCAAAATGTTTTCCCTGCCCCACAGCACTAGCGTGACCTGAATTTCTTGCAAGCAAAAAATGGCATTGGCTTGATGATATTCACATGCCTAATCAACCAACACGAACAGAGCAGGACCTCAGAGTCCATGTCCAAGAAAATTCATTATTTTCTCTGCTAACAATGATCAATGTTTGTCAGTGAACATGTGGAGAGCCAGCCTTACCTAAACAGATCTTGCAAGTATGATCTGTGGTGAGAATCGACCAGTCAGCCCTGATCAATACGCGCAGATAGGAGCTGAGAAATTGTATTTCGGGAGAATCAGTGAGCTTGTGAGTGAATGTGTGAGGAGACAGAGCGAGAGAGAGTGTGTGTATGTGTGTGTGTAGGGTGGGGTGGTGGTGGTGGTGGTGGTTTAGGGACAGGAACAGTGGAACAGTTATAATAGCAGAAATATTAGCAGGCTGAGAGAAAGAAATTGTTGTCTTCAGATGACAGAACAGGCTAATTAGCTCTAATGAGTATGGCTTTATGGGACAGGAAAAGTCGATCATTGTGCTCTGGAAACAAGGCTGAGAATGTTTGTGTCCATCTACCTCATCAACCTCTGTTTGCTCTGTCTCACAAAGCTGCATTGTATTTTGGACAATCACAATAGCTAACCTGTGCAAGCCTTTGTTGTCACATATAACTTACAGAACAGTGAAACTCTTTTCAAGTATCCCAGCTTGTGGATTAACTGGGGCCAGATTTCAGGGTCTGTCATGATACTGCTCCAACAGGGTTAAGGGTCTTGAACCCCTGACCTTCACTACAGAGACTTAACCACTGAGCCACCACTCCAGCATAAGACATCTTGACTATGTCTAAGATCTAAAGGTAATATATTCTACGAACACCTTTACATATGTTGGTATGTTACAAACATGTAAATCCTTTTAATTTAAACAATCGAGGAGAATTTCCCAAATGCTCACCATAAGAAGTAATTTAAAGATGTCTCTATATTATAGTTTTGAATTAAAACAGAAACAATACTAATGTTGGCTCTTTTCCTTAAAGTTTGTAAGCTTCTACTTATTGTTTCATCCCTTGTTGTCTCGAAAGTTCCTAAGAGCAGACAGATCAACTAAACCAGAGAGCCAATGTCACTGCATGTCAGAGATAGCACTGGTGCCTCTCCATTACCTTCGAGGAGTTAGTCTGGCTGGCCAGCGGAAAATCTGTCACCGCTGTTCTTTACTGGATAAACCACCAAAATAAATTCAAGTCAAGTCAAGAAGTCAAGAAATTGACATGAAATTCCACACTATTTGTATTTGTGTGAGATCTCAAAAAAAGATGCTTGATATAATAATCTTACTGGATTATGTGCTCATGTCAAATGTGGTTCAGCTCAGGGATCTGTACAGCGTATAGTTTTAGAATGTTTCATGAAGCCTTGAAGAGAAGTAATAATAACTAAATTATGATTAATAAGTGAACCCATTTTAATGAGATGCTACCTGGTGCATTCTGTGACATGTCTCACTGTCAGGAACTGATAGAAGAAAGGAAAATGGAAAAGTGATGCCAGTGGATTAGTCAGTGAGTCATTGTAAAAAAAAAAATAAAAATAAAAAAAAAAACAGACTAAAATAAGCTGGGCTTGCTCCAGTGTTCTGACTTTGCCATCACACGCTAATGTCAGGAGGCTGCCAGCAAGAAGGGAGAATGCAGCTTGTGACTACAGACTACTGCAGATTCCAACCTGTGTGGAATGTGGAAGCTGATCTCCGAGCCTTCATTGGCTGAAAAGGAAGATATAACCAGCTTTATATATATATATATATATATATATATATATATATATATATATATATATATATATATATATATATATATATATATATCATGAAGTTTAGAATTGCTACATTTACAAGCAAAAAGAGAAGAAAAAAAAAAATCACAAAGATTTTCAAGAACATTCTCCCTTCCAAACGTCCTCTAAAACTGTACTTAAATGTTAATGAATTCAATCACAGCTTCGTTTCGTTCAGCAATCATTCTCCAGTGCTAACATTATCCTATAAGTCGGGAAAATGTGATCCTTTCTCGGCTGATGTGCTTTAATTTGCATAAACTGTGGCAAAGTTTTCATTGAAGGGATGTAAGTGACTCCACGAGGCCTGCATTCCCACAGAGATCTCTAATAAGTTACTGCTACGCTACTAAAAAGAGCATATTAACTGATAGCGGACTCAGCAGGGCCTCACACAAATGGACACAAAGTCAAATGAGAACAGCTCAGTGATAGTGTTATTTATTTTAAATGCCTTTCATTCTTAATTGTGGCACGAGGGGTCCAGTCACACATATTTGACTTGAAAGCTTGTCATCCTGTGATGAAATAACTTCAGATATGTTTGTGGATTCTGTCAAGATCAAGACCCCTTTTAAAACTTTGATTAAGAAATTGCAGAATTGGTAATTGGCTGTTTTTTCAAGTGCTTTCCTTTGTGGCTCTTTTTTTTAGTCACTCAAATGGAGAAACAAACACAGAATCATTTACATAATTCATGTTGTTATGATAGATTCACTTCTGTGCTTTGTAGTGGCTGATCTAGACTAATTTAACTACAGATCCAGGCTGAGGCTGTCAGGCGGCAGAGATGGTTGCAGTTGCAGGAAGTGCTTTATTTTTCAAAACGACAGGCAAACAAATTCATAATGTTGAGCCAAAAACAAACCAAAAAGGTCAGTTATATCACAAACAGCCCACCCCATAACATCCAGTTGTAGAAAAGGCATGATTTATAATCACAATCTCCGGTGTCCCCAGATAAGATTAGATTAGATTAGATTAGATTAGATTAGATTAGATTAGATTAGATTCAACTTTATTGTCATTACACATGTACAAGTACAAGGCAACGGAATGCAGTTTACAGTAGATCTAACCAGAGTGCAATAGCAGCTAGTGCAGGATATACAGTTTTTACAAGATATAAATGAGATAAATAAAGTGGTAATATAGAAGTAATTTACAGATGTGTGTGTACTATGAACATCATATACAGATGGCTATAATTATAACGGAAATTTATAGAAGGATGTAACAAAATATATGAGGATGGGTTCCCTTTTCAGTCTGGTTCTCAGGGAGTTTCTCCTTGGCTCTGTGTCCTCAGACTTGCTTATTACGAATAAATAAAGATAAATATGATATATTTTTAGACAAATTTCAATATTTATTTATTATTTAATATTTATTCTTCCTATTTACTACTACAATAATATTACTATTATACTATTTTTATTCCTGTACTATTCCTTCACCCTGGACTCCGCTTTGAGACAATGTCCGTGGTTAAAGGCGCTTTACAAATAAAGCTGAATTCAGTTTTAATAAACAGAACAAAATCTAGCTAAGCATGCACAGAGAAAAAAGGATCGGTGCATTAGGTGAGAGAAACTTTTGCAATGAGTAAATCATCAGTCTGTGTGGATTATTGGAAGCAGGTGACATGAGCTAGTAATCAAGAGACCTTTAGCTTGAAGAGGATGCATGTAAATCAGCTCCCTAGTTCAGTAGTCAGGGCACTGATCATGGAGTCAGCCATTTTGAGTGCTGTCTCTGTCTCGATCTCAAAATCCTCCCGATGCACTGGAACATTTACTCTGTAAAAAATCCCACGATGCACAGCAAAAACCAGATAGCATTGATGATCACTGTGGTTTTTCATATTTTCTGAAGTTTCCTAGCATTAAAAAGTACACAAGCTGAAAGCCCACTGGCTAGAATTATTGCAAGAATATGTAACAGAACGATCAAAGTATTTACCGTACTGTTCTTTAAATAACATAAAAAGTCAGAAAGATATTGGTCCTGCCTGTTGTTGAGTCCTGTGTCCAATGTGTACTTAGCCTGGGAACCAGTGTCTGAACTAGTGTACACCATACACTGATACTTGACCTAGGGACTTAAGGAGCAGATTGAGGAGCACGGATAAATTCCAAATAATTTTAAATATTGATTTTTTTTATATACCTACATTTAATACTCAATATAATTTCATTCACTAAAAAGAAAAAGTGAAATTCAGTTCTGCTCCTCTGCACTGTTCCTCACAGATGTACCATATCACCAGTTCCACAAATGAATTGGTTAAAATAACTGAATATTTAAGAGGTAGGTCTAAGCTTGTTGACACAAGGGCAATGCCCCACTTTCATCCCACCTAGAACTGTCTAGTTGTCTAACTGATATTTTTCAAGCCATCAGATTGCTACCTGATAACCTCTTTCAGTCTCCCAGAAACCTATATGTGACTATGTTTCCAAGACTCCAGCTTATTTTGACCAAAACTATGCTTATGATTATTTTGCAAGTTCTTCTTTCACACTAGATTGAATATAGTTTCCAAAAATATTGGAATGGCAAGGACAATTCTTTTGTTTTTGTTATACACTGAAGCCATTTGAATTTCAGCTAAATCAAGAAAGGAATTGTTCATGATTCAAAACATACAAGCTCATCGGTCAGGAACAGTGGAGGTAGTGTCATGACTTGGGCTTGCATGGCTGCTCATGGATCAGGCTCACTAAACTTTCTGATGATGATAGCGGCAGAATGAATTCAGATGTCAACGAAAATATTTTGACAATTTACAGAGAAATGCATCCAAACTTATTGAGAGGAATAGCAACAAGACATCATCATGCAACATGACAATGGCCCAAAGAACACTACTAACACAAGAAAGGAATTTCATTGGTGGAAAATTAAAGGTTTTAGACTGGTCAAGTCAATCACCAGACCTTAATAGAATTTTGCATGCATTTCACCACCTGAACAGAAGACTGATGGGAGATCCCACTTCCCCAAACCTGCCTGACAAAGCATCAAAATGGATGAATGAGGCTTGATGCAAATATTGCAAGTAAGGGATAGGCAATTAAATATTAAGTGTATCTGTTCCAGTATCTGTCTGCCACAAATGGTACCATGTTCTACACTGTTTACCACATCTTGAAATAAATAAATATTCAGAAAGTATACTGATATTCAAGCTTTTAAAAACTTTGCTACTAAAAAGAACAGTAATTTTTTTGTACTTAAAGTTAGAGACATTCAGTTTGAGTCCTGGATGTCTTGTCCTATTTCATACTGTAGTTCAAATTTGAGTGAGAATATTTGTGTATTTGTGTGAATGTGAAGATTTAAACTTACTTTACACTATCACTTTTACTTAGCAGTATTTAGCAGTGTATTTATTCATCATACGATATCTTCATATTAAGCATTGCTGGGGTAAGCATCTGTATTATTTTAATTCAACATTAATGTCTTTCCTATTGTGCACCTCTTTGTAATAAAATTGTATTTAATAGAGCAAACAAATAAGAGTAATTATCAATGTTTATGTTTATTCTTTTTTTTTTTATGCAAACAAACCCCTCTTCTGTTTACACTGGTCTTATTCCTTGTCCCCATGCTCTGTTCTATAATATGCAGTACTTTTATGGCATTCCGTTGGTCTATCTATCTATCTATCTATCTATCTATCTATCTATCTATCTATCTATCTATCTATCTATCTATCTATCTATCTATCTATCTATCTATCTATCTATCTACCTACCTACCTACCTACCTACCTACCTACCTACCTACCTACAACATTTAGCTTTGTACTAGATATTCACATATGTTAGCATTTAGCTATGCAGTAGAGTGAATGAGTATAATGAGCAGTACTTTTACAGCATTTTGTTGTTCTGTACCTGTTCTAAGTATCTATCTATCTATCTATCTATCTATCTATCTATCTATCTATCTATCTATCTATCTATCTATCTATCTATCTATCTATCTATCTATCTATCTATCTATCTATCTATCTATCTATCTATCTATCTATCCACAACATGTATTAATTGATATTGACATATCTTAACATTTAGCTATGTAGTGAGTACAGTAAAGTAGTACCACAGTATTTAATTATGTAGTAAAGTGAAAAGTACCTCAACATTTAGCTCCGTACTAAAATAAGAAGTAAACCCTGGCAATTAGCTTTGTGCTAGATTGAGTAGTACATTTTAGAGTTTTACTAAAATGAGGTCAATATTTAGCTACGTACTAGAACAAGTAGAGTCTTGAAATTTAGCTCAGTACTCGAATGAACACGTAGTGCTATACTAGAAAGGTTAGCACGCGTTACTTAGTGCCGTACTTAAAGGAGTGGTGCAATGAAAGGATTACATTGCAGATATTTTTCAGGACGCATCAGTGCTTTGTGATGTTCTATTTCATGAACTGATAGCTGCAGAAGAATCTGATTTGAAGGAGACATGTGTTTTTCTCTCATATTTTCTGTACAATATGCTCTGTCATACAGGTCAAGGGCAGAGAATCTCAATTTTCTAAGCTTTAATACCAGCAGTGAAATGGAGGATGAGAATGGACTAAGGCTGTGGATACTCTCAAGGCTCTTTTTGACCTTTAGACACTGGGAGTATTCATTCGTTTTAGAGAAAAGTCTGTACTTCTTAAGTTCTCCCCTGGGGATACTGCTATAGTTTTTAAACCTAAGTGGTGTAAAAAATAAGACACTTTTAGCACCCCCATTAGAGAGGCTTAGAAGATGTAAAATACATATTCAGTTGTTTTCACACCCATAATTTGGGCTTGAGCTCCCAGGAATCCACTTAGACTCTCACTGTGGAGTTCTTCTTCACTGTCAATTAACGCACCCTGGTGAAACCTTTGTGCGTGCATGTTTGTGTACCTCAGGCTGCTTAAATCCTCATTAGAATTTAGTAGTTTGCTCTACTGTTATTAACTACGTACCGAGATTGCCAAATTATGCTTCCCATCGGAGTGATTTTGTGCCATAATCAACCACCCTTGAAGTTTATAGGAGATGGTTTTACCCTGTCTTTTATTCCCACTCATAAATCCTCCAAAAAATGTGCCTATATTTGGCCGAGTGTGACATATGTTACTCTTTTCCTCATTATCATTCTTTATGGGGCATTGCATTGACTCATTTATGACCTTCTTCTCTTATTCTGAAATGAATATAAAGTATAAAGTCTGATCCCTTTCAAGGTTCCTCATGAAGCAAAGAAAGGATCCATAAACGTGCTTTGAGCACACTCTCATTCTAGGTTTCCTAGTTAGGACAGAGTTAAATTAATTGCGTTTTCCTGCAAATGTACTTCAAAGATAAACGACCACTGAGATATAATGACCAAGCTCAGAGGAATAGTCTTGTGTCTACTTTTTATTAGACTATTTAGCAAACAGAGTGCACAGGGAGTGTACACTGTGAGGAATAAGACCATCTCTCACTTTGGGATTGATTTGCCTGTAGGGAAGGTTTTCATTATGCACTAAACTAGGTAAAAAAAAAAAAAAGAAAGGAAGGTTGACATTGCTAGTGGATGTTATAGACTGGAGTTTAAGCAGCGGATGAAAGCAGAGTTGAGTGCCAAGAACATGCAAAAAGTAGTCCCACATGAATAGACTCCAAAGAAGAAACTAGGGAAGCTATCAGGACATATTTCGGTGAAGGACGCCAGGGGAACGGCTCTACAAAACAAACAGCTGTGCCTTGCTGGATAGAAAACATACTGTGTCTTCCAGAAATCTGCCCCGTATGCAAATTTGATATTGACCAAATGACCTGTGCTTTCTCACTTCACAGAGCAGTCCTTTCTAATGCAGTAATGCTTTGCAGAGGAAAGAAAGACAGATCAGGGAAGGAAAAGAAATCTACTTGTTAAATGTGGGCTGGCTTGCTGTGCTCCGCCAATGCTGTAGGTTTGTCAGGTATTGATTGGAGCACATTAAGCGGTATCTGCTAGAAGATTACAAGCACACTTTTCAGTTGGGAGGCATTGGCATTTGGATAAAAGAACTTGACTCTCTCTGTCCATTTCGGGTTATCTGGCTAATTTTATTGACAGAGACACAGTGAGCTCTCCTGTCAAGCCATTACTGCTCTTGTGCTTGCAGTTCCACTTTTGTTTGCTTGCACGTGTCCTCATATAAAAAAAGCACCATCGTTAAAAGCCTGAGAGCACAAAACAGACATAAAGTGAAAATACAGCCGAGTGAAAATTATTTTATTCCACACCTGAATTTGGTAATCATCTTTTAAAGTTGGTCTGCACTTGTCAAAAGCACAAATAGTATACATGATAATGTACGATAGCGAAGCAGTAACTCCCAACATATTTACTGTGAAATCTATTAATCCATATTAAAATGACATTTAATGTAGAAATAGAATAACTTGGTGTGGTTCATCATCAACAACTGATGGAATTTTGTCTCTAATCATCCAACTCATTTCCCCAGCACATGGATGCTTGATTTTTTTCTAGTGTTCCTAAAAATGGCACATTGATGATCAACCCCATTAGTTTCACTCATTAGACGGGTTGAGTTTGAGAATTGCATTTCATAGGTCAGTGAACGGTATTGACATGAGCATAGCATCAGCAGCTAAAGAAACTTCAACAAAGTTATTGAAGTAAAGACAATCTCAGATTTTTTTGCTCTTTTTGTTTTGATGCCAAACAAGAAGTTAATAAAAATGCTTTATAGCTGCAGAAAGACCCTTATACTGTAGCCACAGCTCTGAAACCATAACATATTAACTACAACTAACTAACAACCGTCCAACTCATTTGTAAGATCATTTTGATGCTGTTTTTTAAAGCAGGCATAAGAAAACTCTTAATGAAAATCACAAACACAGATATACCACTATGGTGTCTACTCATAAGCTCTGCAAAAACAGTGTGGGTCCAGATCTAATAACCTTCTGGTGTATCTGGTCTTTACATGTTTCATCATCCGCACGTTCATTAGGACTCGGTGAATAAAATATACTGGTAACAACGTTAAAACCATTTTTTGTGTACACTTAGCATTTAATTAATTGCTATTCATAAGACAATCCATAAAGTTCCTGCACAAAGCACAAGCAGTAATTGGTTTTGTTTATTAACGCTTTCTCCAATCTATTTATAAGGTAATTAAGTGTAATGACCTTATATTGCAGAGGAATATTAATTCTTGTTAATGATTGGGGTGAAATTTGCTTCTATAAAACTGCTCATAAGAAGAAGAAGAAGAAGAAGAAGAAGAAGATAAAGAAGAAAAGAAGGTCAAGAAACTCTTTTCTACACTACTGCAGGCCAGTGAATATCACAGCCCACACACTTTAACCCTGCATTGCAATACAGCAGCCCACACAACAAACAAATATATGGAAATAATGCTTAAACTAAAGGAATCTGACTTGCATCCTATTAATGTACTAAAAACGTGATTTACAAAGACAACAAAAAAGAAAAACAAGGAAGTACATATGTTGTGATGCTATCATAAACCTACCATTGCCGTTCACGTCTTATTATTCACATTCAGTATCTCAAATGCATCCTGACAATCGCTTTGTGCTTGTACTGAGTGCCTGAAACAAAAGTAGAACAAATGGCAAAAACTATTTGATCATCGTACTGAACACTTTTTCACTTTATTAGCTTCTTTCAGCCTTGAGAGAAAACTGAAAATGGCTTGGATTCTATAGTTTCGGCTTCTCTAGAAATTGAATTCAGGAGGCACGGACGCTTGTATTGATTTTGTTCCTTGATATTCCATAAGACACAAGTTTTTCTCCAGGCTCGGCAAAAGAAAAAAAAAAGATGAGACTCTCCACAATTGAACTGACACTCACATCCTTGATATTGATGTTCTGAGATCTGCAGCACATCCAGAATAACTGTAAATAAAGATTGACATGTAAATGTGTAGAACTTGATTTCGGCAAGCAAAGCCACTAGCTGTCAAATCTACTCTGTTTTATCCTTTGAGTCAGTGTTATTTTTGGCTCGTACACTGCTTGTGGCACAGATGTTTTTTTTTTCTTTCTTCCTGACATGGTGGGTTTGTCACATGCAGCAAGCCTCCGAACAGAATATTGTATTCTGCCTAAGTTAACTGCATTATTTGGGTAGTATTTTCACTGGAGAAATGAAGGCTCTGCTAATCTGTATTTCAGTAGTAAATTAAATTCTATACACTTCCCGAGGGTTTAATAAACTTAAATCTTTGACTTTTATTATGAGTCTTATTCCTTTAAAGGCAATTTCTTCAGAGCTCTTTGCTTAAACATACACAAATACATTCATCGATTACCCCGGGATCTTTATCTATCTAATCTGCCCCTCTTTATACTTAATGAACTTTACAGCAGTATTTAATATCTTTAGCTAGAATAATTCTTTTAGTGTTCTTGAGCTTCTAAAGGTGTAATAGCATCCAAACCACACTAATAAAAATATATTCATGACACTATTTCTCTTTGCAAAGAGACATTTGGAAAAATCGTGCCTTTTCTTAACAGTGTGTTCGTATGGTGAGAAATAAAGCCGTTTTGGAAAGCTGAAGAAAGACACCAGGTATTGTTGACATGTTTGAGAAAATGAACACTTCTTAATATAAATGTGTGGATTTCCTTCTGGTTGGACATTCACGTCTGTTTCTCTATCTTCCATGTTCCCAGAGTACAAACTTTAATTTTTCATATGCATGTACATACATATACATATACATATACATATAGAGTAATAATACATCATTATAGCTTTATTATAGGACATCATTGTCCAGTTAATGATTCAGTACAAGAAAATGTGTTTAATTCGAATAAATTACAAAAGATTTATTTATTTATTTATTTATTTATTTATTTATTTATTTATTTATTTATTTAGGATGATTTCTATAACCATTCCAGATGCTTATTCAGAGAGCAGCCCAGCCCTTTTAGTGAATTGCGCAGCAGCGTTGCATAAATCTAATCTAATCTAATCTTTAATCATTGGCGCTCATTAAAGATGTTTACATGCTAGATGATGAAGGAGCTTTTAGTTCTGATTATAATTTGGATTTAATTTATTCCCAAATCCAACATTTATCTTCTTTGTAAACTAGCTATGTGATACAGAGTTTTAGACCAGTTTTGGCACAGAGGAGTGAGATGGTTATATTGGTAGGAGGATTTTAGAGATGGAGCTGCCAGGTAAGAGGACAAGAGGAAGGCCAAAGAGGAGATACTGTACATAGATGTGTTGAAAGAGGACATGAAGGTAATTGGTGTGAGATTAGAGGATGTTGAGGATAGAATTAGATGGAAACAATTCATTCGCTATGGTGACCCCATACCCCTAAATCTGGTAGATCTGAAACATGAATGAACTTAAATTGTCCTGATAATCAATAACAGAGATATTTTACGATTATTTGAAAGATAATGGCAGTTTTACATAGAACATGATATCAATACTGTTTAACCCTTGTATGATGTTCGGATCTGTGGGACCCATATTCATAAACATCAATAGTTTTGAAAAACTTTGCTTCCTTGTAAATTTGTTGATTTTTTCCCCCACTCATAACTTGATTAAATTTGATTTTCTTTTTTTATTACATTTTATTAAAAAAAAAAACCAAAACGAGTAGCACTTTAATTAAAACATGTGATGTACTGTAATAAAGGTAAAGGGAAAACCATATATGTTGTTTATATTGCTTGTAATTGGGATGAAGTAAACATCTGTAGAGAATTTTAACATCAAATTTTTGATTGTGTTGAATTAAAAACTCAAAAATGCAGCGGGTCCAGCAGACCCACGGACACTGGCTGAGTAACAAAAACACGAACAACATACAAGGGTTAAGGTCCTTAGGGATGATATCCCCTTGTATTTTCCCCTTGTATTTTGATTTTATAAAAAAAAAAATCACATAACATGAAAAAGGAACACTAGGGGAACCTAGGCAGGTATTTGGCACGGCTAGAAACAAAATACTAAACAGGGAATAAAGAAATAAAATACAGAAACTTAAGACCATGTCAAAGACGACTCAAAGACAAGAACTTCACGATGAAACACACAACGTGACATGACTAAATAAGAATTACGGCAGGGGATTGTCCAAGCGAACCCTGACAGTATGTGAAGTTTCCTTCAGTGTTCTTCAGTATCCTCCCACTACACTAAAGCATGTTGGAAGCCTCAGCGACTCCACACAGCCTCTAGCTATGAATGTACTGTATATATGTTTGCATGGTGCTTTGAGGTGGACTGACATCCAGAGTGAATTCCACACACCTCAATTCTAGTGCTGTGACTAGATCTCTATAATTATTTTAATCATTTCATATGGAGTTGTTGCTTTGCCTGACTGAACTGGGACTTTACTGAACTACAGTGCCTACAGTAGTGAGTTAAATATGCTTAACTTTGCTGCTTGTGCTTCACACACATTTACTAGTAAGTCAAGGTGGCTGGACTTGTCTTGAAGATGAATAATCTTTCGAAGGCTTCACTGGTTTATACCACAAGTTCAATTACAAGACTTGGTGTAAAGGTCACAGACATTTTACATGTACATGGACTGAGATGACTAAAAACCTAGACATTTCATATATTCTGTGTGCTACTTACTTGAAGCTACACAATTCTCAAAGAAAGACAGTGGAGACATAATGAAATTAAACACGGCTAATTCCTGAGTTACAAAGGAAATGGGTTCCGATGACACCATCGTCGAAAATAACACGATTCGAACCGTGACCTAGCTTCAGTATTGGGTAATGGCAATGCAATCTAAACTTTAACAATGGTGATAAAGCTAAAATGAAATCACTAAAGCTACATATCAGACGTGCATTACAGTATCATATTATCTTATACTCGCCAAGGGTCTGTCCAACCTCTGCATACATGAACATTACTGTAGGTTGTTGATGGCCACATTAACTTAGTTGTCGGAAGATGAGGATGGTGATGACAAAAGAGACAAAAACACAAAAACAATTAGCGCTCTAACACTGAGACCACTGCGCTCTGGTGATCGCAAGCGAGACTGAGGCGAGGCATCTTACGAGGTGGCAAGGCGGGAGCCCAACGGATAATACCACATATGCTGCTAAGATTACCTGATCGTGCGAAATTTTAAATATTATTACAATTTTGTTGTATCGCTATCGTCCATAAAAACGTAAATTCGTAAGTCGATCTATCATAACTGGGTGAGGATCTGTATGCATTTTTAAACCACCTCCTTTAATTGGAGTAAAAATTATAAATGAGTCAACTGTTTAGGAAAAGCATGTAATTAACACCTACTGTCATGTTGCAAAAAAACAACAGCAGTACCAGCAAACAGTTTCCAGGAATCAGCAGCATCTTCTGTGTCCAAAAATAGCAAAATGAAAATAAGCACACTGCTAGGAATGGATGTCAATTTTGGCACCATGTGGATCTGAATGCTTTTTATTTGGTCCTATGTGGGTTAAGATCACCTCTAAAAAGCCACGAATCCTTTATGTGTTTTGGTAACATTTATTTAATATTTAAGAAACTTTTTTATTATTTATTTATTGTTGATTTTTATGTCTAGAGACTGGATATGGCCATCCTTGGGAAAGCTGAAGTGGAAGTCCAATGGTGTTAAACCTCTCAAATTATTAACTATTAGTCGAATAGAGGTGAGTAAATTAGTATCGAAATAAATGATTAGTTTAGATGACTTTCTGGGAACCACTTTATTCGGATACCTATAGAACACATATAAGACATTCAAGCAGGTAAGAAATAAAACATAAACATTAACGCCACTGTTGATGCTATAACACATTTAAATTTACATTTACATTTACATTTACAGCACTTAGCAGACGCCCTTATCCAGAGTGACTTACAATTTTTTTTTACACCCTTTTTAATACCCTTATACCACATACTATATTCTTCTTATACTGTACCACAGCAATTTCCTAATGATTATAACTCTTATATTATTAATGAATAACATGTTATCATTTAAAGGGGAGCACAGTGGCTTAGTGGTTAGCATGTTTGCCTCACACCTCCAGGGTTGGGGGTTCGATTCCCGCCTCCGCCTTGTGTGTGTGGAGTTTGCATGTTTGGAGTTTGCTGTGCCTCGGGGGTTTCCTTCGGGTACTCAGGTTTCCTCCCCCGGTCCAAAGACATGCATGGTAGGTTGATTGGCATCTCTGGAAAATTGTCCGTAGTGTGTGATTGCATGAGTGAATGAAAGTGTGTGTGTGTGTGTGTGTGTGTGTGTGTGTGTGTGTGTGTGTGTGTGTGTGCCCTGTGATGGGTTGGCTCTCCGTCCAGGGTGTATCCTGCCTTGATGCCCGATGACACCTGTGATAGGCACAGGCTCCCCGTGACTCGAGAAGTTCGAATAAGCGGTAGAAAATGAATGTTATCATTTATGTCCGTTTATAGTTACATTTAATATTGTGGTACATCTGTTAGACTAGATATTTCCAGTGATTAATTATGTTAAAGCTAAAGATGCTGCGGTGTTTCATAACAGACTGAATGTTACAAAGTGCTGACACTGAAGACTCCTTCCATAAATATAAAATAAACATGTCCTTACACGAAGCTTCAGTTTATCAACATTTATATAGTAACTTTATTTGAAACTTAAAAAAAAAAATGTATTCTGTTTCTATACTTCTATAAAGCTGCTTTGACCCAGTGTGAATTGTTAAAAACGCTATACAAATAAATTGAATTGAAGTGAATTGAATTGAATTTAAAAATGTCTTCATTACATCACATCAAGTTTGTTTATTATTAGTCGCAGTATCTGTAGAGTGTCTACCACACATGGCCCTGTGAATGAGCTCTTATTATAGAAATGATGTCATTTTTGGTTGAGTGCATTAACGTAAACAAGCTGGTGCTACTACTGTATCAACACTGCTGTTGTACAATAATTAATAACAGATTCAGAGGAGTAAAGAGGAGAATGCTCACGATGTTCATGATTATCAGTGTAAAAATGTTGTTCTGCAAAAATGATTGCTAAAATGTTGAACGGATACGTTATGGACATCGAAGTGTTTATTAAATAATTCATAATAATATTATTATAAATAATAATATTAAAAAACTTCTTATATCAGTCCATCTAGAAATTAGTGCAAAATCAATCAAACATTGTAATTATTTATTTATTTTTTCTTCAGTTTTCTTCAGATTTGGGCTAAGACATGTCGTTCCGACGCTCATTCAGCCAAATCCCTCTTCAAATCACGTGTCAGACATACTGTATGAGTACAGCCATCATGGAACGTAATTCCATATGTGTCTTTACTGGTAGTTTAAAAAAGAATCCTTTCACCTAATATTTGAGTAATTTTCCACAAATAAAAGCACAAAATCTCTGCTGCCAAATCAACCAATTCCTCAAAAAAAAAAATCAGCAGAATCTTAGAGGAACTGTTAAATAAGTGACCGTATATTGTGATGGTGCTAGTTTTGAATATAAATACACCACCAGCTTTGAGGACGAGCAATTCATGCTTTTAAATGAAACAGACATTAAAAATACATTTCTCCCAAAGCTTAAGAATAATATCACTACCAAAACACTAAAGGACAAACTTCTGCTATCTGTTATTCTTTCCATTTCCTGCCTCACCAGATGCAAACCCCATGGACACATAGTCATTTGTGAAGCCATTTAGTTTCCCAATCTAGTAAATTCTAAGCCAACATTATTCTGATGCATGAACCTTGAATTTTTGGAATTGCCCTTGTCTCGGTCTGTTGTGGATTAGTGCTTGCTTTTGTCTGTGTCTCGACTTTGACATTTGGATTTGTGATTCGGATTGTGTTTGCCTGAGATCTACTTTGTGAAAGGGATTTGAAAACTGTTTGCGATTCATAGATCTCTGTTTATATTATTATTATTATTATTATTATTATTATTATTATTATTATTATTATTATTATTATTAAAATAAACCCTTTGCACGCGGATCCTAACTTCTGCAGTCTCTTGAATCAGTCTCATGTCATCCTAAATCCCATAACACATGAAAAGGTTGTTTCTCAAAAGTTATTATACAAGTCTGGCATTGCTTTGTCAAATATGCATATGCTTATTATGTAATACTTATGAATGTGCTATAAAGGCCAAGTGTAGATAACCTTCAAATAAAGTGCTTATTACTTTTCAGAAACTCAGCCGAAAAGGTTCTTGCAAATATCATACTGTATATAAAGTACCTTAAAATATGCATTTATAAAAAGACCGGACATTATAACAGCTTATGCTAATGAAATATTTGAGAAATGTAAATTATCTGAATCTCATGAAGTTCTCAGTATAGTATGTTTAGTATAAAAGAAATGATCAAAATTTAATGACTGTCAGGTTACCCAGACATTTGAAGGTCTAGAAATAAAGAATGACATAACTTTTAGATAGATATTGTTGAATATTATTTAATCAGCAACGTTAAGAGATGAATTTCTTTTTGCAGCTCAAATCCATGGCATTTTTTTTATTAGGTATAAAAAGATGCAGGGATAGAGAATAAAACATTGAGTGACAAAAGTCAACACACAAATCTGATGATCTGCAGTCTGCTAGGCAACAGGAACAAAAATATATATCTAGCTTCATTATGTCTTATAGTACAGAGTTCATGTTGTGGTAAAATTTAATTCTGCTACAGAGTCTAGCAGTAGTGATATTCAGCTGGGTCTTGAGTCCGCTTTGATTTGCACATCCAAGCCAATGTAGGAATTCAAACTGTGTGTTGTACATTATTAATACAATGTAAAATCTCCCCCTCATTACCCCTTCACTGAGTACAGAAACCAAATGATGTCGAAAAGACAGAATGATGTCAGCTCTCCTAAACGCTCTGTGGAGTTAAGCACATTTATTAAGATTGTAATTTCCCAGCCAACTAAGAATCTTATTAGAATATCTAGATGTATATGACAGTTTCTCTGAGAGTAAGACCTTAATATACCTCTTCTTCTTTTGGCTTTTCCCGATAGGGGTCGCCACAGCGAATCATCAGTTTCCACCTAACTCTATCCTCGGCATCCTCTACTCTCGCACCAATTACTTTAATGTCCTCTTTCAACACATCCATATATCTCCTCTTTGGCCTTTCTCTTGACCTCTTACCTGCATCTGCAACATCCTTCTAAAATATAAAAATCTCTCTCCTCTGTACATGTCCAGACCATCTCAATCTAGCTTCTCTGTCCTTGTCCCCAAAACACCCAACCCGAGCCGTCCTCTGATGTGCTGGTCCCTAATCCTGTCCATCCTTGTCACTCCTAAAGACAACCTCGACATCCTCATCTCTGCTACCTCCATCTCTGCCTCATGTCTTTTCCTCACTTCTACAGTCTCTAACCCATACAGCAGAGCTGCTTTCACTACTGTCTTCTACACCTTTCCTTTGATAAAACATTAATATACCAAATAATATAAAAAAAAAAAGTAATGATGAATTTAATACTTGTATTCTTGCATACTCTAACTCATATTCTCAAGAAAAAAAGTACATTTAACACTTTATATTTGTTTTTAGACCTCCAAAGGATAAATCACAAAGGTCTCTTCTTCTCCATCCAGCCAATGACAACACTGAATCATGTATCAGTAGGACGGCTTCTCTTGCGTCTACCACACTTCCCACATCACATTTTTACTTGAGTACATTTTATTTGCTTGATCCTGTTTCTGATTAAAACTTTTCCATTTCTTTCATTTATTTATCATTTATTCATTTTCTTCCCCTGCCTGCAGTGCTTTAACATCTGCTGAACATCTGTTCAATATATTCTTTACTGTAATAAAGGTTTGACAATGGTGTCATGATGTTCTTATAAAGGTTAGACAAAAAAAAACAAACAAACAAACAAACAAAAAAAAATTCCTGGATCGATAAGTTAAACATTATGGAGACCTTTAATCCTACAACTAAAATGTTTTAGCAAAAGTGTACGGATTTTAATAAAATGTCTAAACAAATGAGCTGAAGCTATAACAGTTCTAAAACATGCTGCTACCCAACCGTTATTATTTAGCTATTCTAGTTATTTAACCTTTTTATTTTGTCCGAGAAAAACAAGTGTCTTTACCTACAGTTCAATAGGAACAATGTAGGTTTTGACAAAGCTGTGGAACAAAGATTGACAAAGCTGTGGAACAAGATTTAACTCTTTATTATAGCACAGCTTTGGGGCTGCTGGAAGTATGCTAATCCAGTCTATTGGTGTGTGAGTGTGGTGGATGGAGAAGGCATATGATCATTTCTAAATGAGGTACTGCAGGAGTACGGGGTATCTAGTTGGCTCTGGTACTCTCCTGAAAAAGAGTAGGTTGTTTCTTTAATATGAACACAGGTACCTTATTATTCAATAGTGATGTGAAAATGTTTACCAGGTCACATTACAGTCACTAAGCAGGAACTCCTTATTCAGACAAAAATTCTGTTTACTAATGAGCTATTGCCATGAACTGAGAATAAGGTCTTGAAAGCATACGAATAAGGTCATGAGCACAGGAGGTAGAAATGAGATTCCTCTGCCAGGTTGCTAAATTTACTTTCTGGTGACATGGTGCAGAACCCAGCAATCTGGGAAGGACTCAGTGAAGATCTGCTCTGCTTCTAAACTGAACAGAGCCAAGCGAAGTGTTCTGGATATCTTGCAATGATGCCGCAGTCAGCTCCCACTAGAGCAGTATCAGTGACATCCTATTAGATGGAGGTACAGTACCAGGTCAGACCCAGGACCTGCTGGACAGATTATATCTCACACTTAGCTTGGGAACATCCAGAGATCAACAGTAGGAGCTGGAGTCTGGCTGGGGTTAGAAAAATCTGACTAAGATTGATTCCAATGAGGAAACGCAAAAGTACAAGGATTGAATGAATGAATGAATAATGAATGAGTGAATGAATGAATGAATGAATTAAATGTCTAATTGGAGGAGTGATGATGCATTTCTTGGGTTATAGATGTGATTTCTTTACCTGCTTCACTGGCAGCTTGGACTAATTAAAGCTATATTTCACCAGAAGAGCTTATCATTTAGAAAGTATTAATTGTTACTCAAACCCTCCCGCTCTCCTCCACCCGTCTTACAGACACAAAGTCTTTAAATGGCTGCCACTTCTTAGTGTCCTGTAAGTGCTACCGGCGATTTATCACTATTTCAACTCTGTCAAGACTGCACTGATAACAGGCATTACTACTAAGCATGTAGTGTAGTATAAAATAAATGGACTGTAGAAGAGTTATTATACTGTGTTATTGTGCTTTAAACAAAGAATATACTGCTCTAAGGAGGATGATTCAGAGAATTTAAACTAAATGGTCTGTTCTGCATGTAGATTACAAATCCAGAGACAATAGTGCCATCTGTGTCTTTGATTGCTTCTTAACTCCAGGGTCTTTTGCAGAATCAGGCATATCGGTCATGCTCATAATGCTCATCAAATGTGCAGCCTGCTAGCTTCTGAATCATCTTTTGTACAAATGGTAGCAATTTTTATCACTTTAATTTGGAAGCAGTTCTGAGTTCTGAGTTTCTGACTCGTACATTCAGTCAACCTCGGATCTGGGTTAAGAGAGACTTGGCAAACTTGTTATTTTACACATTATTTTACACAAATTAATGACAAAAGGTTAAAAAAAAAACTTTAGTTTAGTCAAATTGTTAAACTATCTCTTATTATAAGATTACAATAAGCCATTTTATATTATTAATCCTAATTACAGACATAGTTTTTTTTTTCAATTTCTAAGCTTTACATTTTTGGCAGATTATTCTCTTGGCAGATTATTATAATTATTATTATTATATATATATATATATTTCTAGAAGTATAATCTGCCAATAAAGCAAGAAAATGTAAAGCTTACAACATTCAAATATGTCTAGAAATTAGTTTATTTTTGTTTACTGTATTCTAATGAATATTAAATGCATTCGATGAAATGTAAGAAATTTTAACTTGCTGTCATTTTGTCTTTTTTTTTTTTTTTTTTGCATAACTTGTGTAAATATATTTGTTTTAAAAATGGTTAAGGAAAATAATCTTTGTTTTTCCTTAATCTATTCCAGTTGCTTTTCAGGAGATTGGATTTTTAGTTTGCTAAAGTGGTAGTGGTTCATTTACTCAAGCACTTTACTATTATTAAATATTTTATCTCGTGTGAGGAAAAAGCCCTTAACGTATAATCTAATTAAAGGCTGTAGCATGCTTAATGGGGTACGTACTCAAAAATAGTCACGTTATCTAGACTCGAGAAGGCAGGGCGTCAGCGACACGGTACACTTTTTTGCAAGCATTGTGAAAAGAAATGCTAGGCTTACACAGCATCTTCGTTTACACGGTTATTTTGGGAAAAACTGTTAACCAACATCAAGCTAAAGAGATCACAAATATGAATGTGGATGAGTTAAGCTTTAATATTTGGAGAAATGTCTAGAAATACAGCATTATATCCAACAACTAAGATCCTCAGTGTAAATCTGCTGTATGCTGAGAGAAGAAAGCTGAAATTAAGATGGTCTGACACTTTACAAAGTCATAATTATTTGCAATCAAGTCATTTTTCTTTAGCGATTTATGACAATATGAAGGTTACACTTAAAGGGTGGATGGGGGGATGCTGGGGGGTTATTGTTCATACATTTTCATATTCCTCGATTTATATAAAATCCAATAAAAATTCATCTGTCATTCTCTCTCAGAAGATTTCATATGAATATCTCATGAGATCAGGTCATGAGTTCATATATTATAGGCAAAATGAGCCCTCTAATGTCTCCTTGAGCAAGTTTTCACCGAGGCAGAATGATGTATGTGGGAATTTTTTTGTTGCAAAAGTAAAACATTATTTTTGAAATGTTTAATCGTTGTGAATGAGGATTTGTTTGTGTTTCTGGTGCTGAAAAGTATATATAGTATATATGGGACAGAATAACTTTATAATTTATAATTCAATACTTTTTTTTCTAATTTATCATTTCTTTCCACATTGCTTTCAGGAAATAAACACTTGGCACAAATTGATCTTATGCTAAGATCTTGCTTATTATCTTTTGCCTCTATTTTTATAGGAACAAGTCATTTATGGTGCTTATTTGTCTTGTACCATTTGTGAAGGTATAAAGTGGTAAAACTAGTGGTCACATATTATTAGTGGATTTAGAACAAGAAACAGTTCATATTTCATCTCCTTTAATGAATGCTTTACAAATATTTTGCATTTTCTGATCAGCTTTTGGATCCTGTCATTTGTAGCATTGTGTATTTGTCTTGCTATTTTTACGTTTTCCATTTAAAGACAAAGGGGATGTAAATTTTACTTGTAAACTGTACAATAAGCAGTGGAACTCTGTATACAAACTGAATGCAGTACTTGGCCCCGTAGAAGTTGGTACAAGGTCATGCTTGACTGGAATTTTTGAGTATCTTAAAAGTCTTAGAACTTATCTCTAAAAGATCGCAAGTAGATTCTTTTTCATTCATTTTGTATTAACCTTATTTTATTTTCATTTTTCATTTGGGGCAACTTTGCTCAAGCAAAAACAGACTCTCTACAGCACTGACTCCTTAAGTCGTAGCTGTGCTCATAATACAAGAGTCTGTTAAGAAAAAGCAAAGCACTTGAGACTAAATTTTTAAACCTCGCAGCTATGATTTTTCTTTCTTTAGAAGAATTTCAAAGCCTGGTTCTAAATATTTTTCAGTAAAGGCTGAAAGTTTGAAAATATTTGCCCATGATTAGTGTGGAAATGTTACCTACACCCTCATTTCTAAAATCAGGATTTGTCCTAGCAGAGGATGTGGTTAGAAACCTACAGTTTCTACACAAATACCCTTCAATTACACAAACTTTAAATAGAACTTAGAATCCCAAATACAAATTCCCCATTAAATAATGTGTTTAAAATGAAGATAGACCAATTTGTATGATTTATACTTGGTGCGTGGAATGTAGAGGGAACAGGGGATGGTAGCTTAGTGGTTCATGTGTTGGATTACTGATCAGAAGGTTGTGAGTTTGAATCCCTATTACACCAAGCTGCCACTGTTGGGCCCCTGAATAAAATGACATTGAATATACGTTGCTCTGGATAAGGGTGTCTGCCAAATGCTAGAACTGTAAAAGTATTGTGGTTTAAATACTGTGTTTGTACTGCAGCTTAACCATATTTATTGTCTCAATGGTTTTCCTGTGGGTAGAGCTAGAGAGGGTGGAGGAATGGAATAAGGACTGATCCTGCTGTCACTGGTCTGCGTCACTTAAACAGCGGGTACTAAGAAAAACACCCTTAGAGAGACAGTAGGCAGAACCGGTATTTTGAGCCTGCTCTGTTTCTAAATTGCATCCTGCCATCTTCACCCACAAGTATGTCAAAAGGCAAGTGTGAAAGTTCTGGAGATACTCTACAGTTCTTTGAAATAGCCTTGATTGTTCTTGTTTAGGTTAACAAGGCCTCTTGGGTACTTTTTTTGGTGCATAGTAGACTTGGGCTTTTTTGATTTTTTTCAATATTGTTATTTGGCATTTTAAAATGTCACAATTAACAATTTGAATTGTCTAGGTATTCTGAAAGAGACAGGAAAACAAGACTTTCCACCATTTTTGGGTTAAGGTCAATTGGGGATGACATTAAAATATTAGCAGCTATGCAGTTGGGAACTTTGGCAATCGCAAAAAATCAGTTGGATGATGGATATTTCAAGAGATTTTGCAGTACTGAATAATAAACAGTCAAAAACATAATGCTGCCTTTTGGAATTATGCAGCATTCAAGGTGAGATTGCTAAGTATAATTTCCCATTAACAATCGGTTAAATCCACCTGAAATGCCACCCGATTACATTTCCTCAGTTTCCAGTTTGTTCTCTGTTTATGGCGTGACATGAAATCATCCTAATGTGAACAGTGTAAAGTTCTCCTTTACTTTTGTATGAGTTCGTATTTATGTCAATATTGGCTTCAGGTGACAATATATAGACACTATATATGGTTAAATCAATAATATTGACTTGATCACTGTTTTGACAAGGTAATCATCACTATTAGAGTTATTACTAATGGTAGCAGGCTAACATACTGTATTGCTAACATTGCCTGTAACTGTAAAGATGTAGATTTTTTTAGATGCTTTTGTGGAGGCATCTATTTTTTTTTTTTTACGGTTGGTGGCATTTTCTCTGTCGATGCAGCTCGGTGTTGAGCAGAATAGGTGAAAAATTAAATCATATTCAATTACCTTCTAATTACCATTAACCATGAATCATATTTGTAAAGTCAAATGTAAAGCTTTTGGGTGGAAAGTATGATTTTGAAATAAATACCAATCAACCAACCAGCCAACCAACCAACTAACCAACCAACCAATCAACCAACCAACCAACCAACCAAACAAATAAACAAACAAACAAACAAAACCCCCCAAAAAAGATACATAATAAAGTCGACAGCTTTAATTTTCCTCTTTTACAACAAAATACTTTGTATCGCAGCAGAGTTTTTGAATTAAAACAGGTAAAGTGGTACAGTGAACTGTACACAGATTCAGCTCAAGTAATTAAATGTGAGAATCAAACCAAAATGAGTTCCTTTTAACTCTGTTATTATTGTTCATGTATTCTCCACTCATGTGCTAATGGGAGTTGCAATGAGGCTGCATATCTTAATTGTGAGCTCTGGTAATGAAGTCTGAGTGCCATTAACTCTCTAGAGTTGTTCTGTCATTAAGAGAAATGAAATATGACAACACAATTATACCCATAGAGCTGGACCTGTAATGCTCTATCATGATTATACATATATTCACTGCAGAATATGCGTTTACTTTACAAGGGGGAAAAAAAAGGTGGAATGATTGTACATTTCTGCATTATTAATCCTCGGATCTCCATAACAACGCAACGAGCACATATCCCAATTCCCGTATTAATATACGTGTGTCCGAAATGATGCCTTTCGAGGGTAAAGTTCACAAACACTAATCTGAGTCAAAATTATACCAGGCTAATATGCATCTCCAATAATGATATGTTTTTCTAGGGAGATAGTCAGACTCCATGAGACACATAGCACCATTTTTAAAAATCAGCCTATTAACATTAAGCTGGGGTCCATATAATTATGCCAAAATAGACTGCCTCTTTTAGCTTAGAGAAGAATCCTCATCAGATTTATCGTAAGCTAACTCTATAATTATTTACTCCATTAGCTGTTAGTGGCCCACACAAAGTGCACTGGCTCGCAAAATTAAAATCCTTATCTGAATGTTCCAGAAACTTCACTGTATCCTCCTACTGAATGTGTAAATTTAATGAGTTTTGAGTGTCTGTGCTGAAACGATCCAATATCATGTCTATACCTTTCCATAGTTGTAGTCATTTGTACCGTGTAGTTTTGCGCTCGGGGTTGGACAGAATTATACGAAAGTAATTCATTATGTGTTTATAAACCGTTTTGTTCAATTGAGAAAAATTCCAGCCTTTTATCTCACATCGGTCACAATTACTGACATGAAGAATTTCTAGTACTGAACTATACCTTGATGCAGTGCCCTTAAAACCATCCAGCTGCTTTAAACCCTGCTGGCCTACATTACGTTTGTATGCACTTTGTTCGCTTTGTTGTGTTATAGCCTAAGTGAGTGCTTTCTGATTGTAGCCAAGGGCAAACCTTTTGAGTGCTCTCTAATCTGCCCTTTGGGATCATATGTGAGAGCTTTTAAACAAGACGAATTGACGTAGTCCATTTGATGTCAGGAGCACCCACACCCACATTTCAAAAAAAGCAGGTTTGATATTAATGACCGGTGTCCTTGAAAGATGCTACAAAAGAAATATAAGCTTCACAACGTTTATTTGGATTGAACTGTCAGGAAGACACAAGGAGACATAAAGGAATACAAATAAATGTGTGTTTTAAGAGAAACTACAAAATAAAAGTTCATATAAAAGTGAGCAATAGAAAAATAGACTTTTTACTTGCACTCTTTGCTAAGCAAAAACAAGACATACTGTAAACAAAAAGGAACATTTAAGAAGCATAGCAAACTGCAATCTTTTTCTGACTTATTGACTTAAGTGAGAGAAAAAAGAAAAACTGGTGAAGGAATAACTGCTATAGCTTCTATAATGTGGTGTATAAAACTTTAGATGTAACTATTTACATCTTTAATGACATGGCCTGTTGTATGTAATTCCATACATATATTACATTTAAAGAAAATCATTTAAATACATTTCATCTTTAACCTGTAACCTGTATGGAAAACCAACATTATGTCATAATGTCTTTATGTGAAATATTTAAAATGCATCTAAAATCAGAAACAGTGTAAAGTATTTACTGAGTAAAACATTTTACATCAACATAGTATCTTGTATGTAACGACAGAATTGACAGTTTGGGACGTTATGTTCTTTTTGATCAATGTTAATGAGAGAATGAGATCTATTTCTTTCTTCTAATTCTTTTCTGGTTCTGGGTAAAAAAAAAAAAAAATCCATAACTCAAATAAGTAAAAAGGATTTAATAATATGAACACAAATCATAAAAGATATTAATCTTTTTAGAATAAATTTCACGCTTTTCCGACATGCACTAATTATTTTGCTGTACATATACTGTAGCCAGCTATAAAGACTAAAATTATTGCACAAATAAAACACCAGTGTAAATGTAAACTGAATTATATTTACACCTTTTAATCCCAGCTCGGGGGGTGGGGTTTGGGGGGGTGTGGCTTAGTGGTTAGTACGTTCGCCTCACACCTCCAGGGTTGGGGGTTCAATTCCCGTCTCCAAATTGTGTGTGTGGAGTTTGCATGTTCTCCCCGTGCCGCGGGGGTTTCCTCCGGGTACTCCGGTTCCCCCCCCGGTCCAAAGACATGCATGGTAGGTTGATTGGCATCTCTGGAAAATTGTCCATAGTGTGTGATTGTGTGAATGAATGAGAGTGTGTGTGTGTGTGTGTGTGTGTGTGTGTGTGCCCTGTGATGGGTTGGCACTCCATCCAGGGTGTATCCTGCCATGATGTCCGATGACGCCTGAGATCGCACAGGCTCCCCGTGACCCAAGGTAGTTTGGATAAGAACGCCTCAATTGAATGAATCCCAGCTCAGTTCTAGAGTTGGGGCAACCTTCATTAAAGTGAGTAATGAGGTCACTTCATTAAAATGAAAATCTTAAATAATGATTTAGAAAATTGATCTATTTGCATTGTTGAGGTTTTTCTTTTGTGTCTATTTGAATACAAATTGGTGATATTCAATGATTGAATATTCAGAGTACAGAAAGGTGGGAAAATTATGATACGTAACGTTCCAGAATATTCCGTGACTTATTAGAGCAGCAAGTGACATTCAGAGATTGTTGACTCATTTCTTCAGTGGGCTGAAAATGAAAGTTCAAAGCATACATTGTTGAAAAGACGAAATTACACTCTACACTGCAGCAAGGCCCTATTCTGAACCCAGCTTCTGTGCACATGATAATGCTCTATTCAGGTTTACACCTGTCATAGTCACTGTTTAAATGTCCTTCAAAATTATGATGTGACAAAGCAAATGCTGACACAGAAGTCAGTTCTCAAGGTTAATAGGAACTGGTAAACACATACATATTTTATAGCTCTTATATAGACTTCCTTTTTTGTCTGAGTTGTAAGGCAAAACAGTGTATTAATTCAAATCATTTTCAATAAATAATAATAATAATAATAATAATAATAATAATAATAATAATAATAATAATAATAATAATAATAGTGGGGGCACGGTGGCTTATTGGTTAGCACGTTCGGCTCACTCCTCCAGGGTTGGGGGTTCGATTCCCGCCACTGTCTTGTGCCACCAGTTTGCATGTTCTCCCCGTGCCTAAGGGGTTTCCTCCGGGTACTCCGGTTTTCTCCCCCGGTCCAAAGACATGCTTGGTAGGTTGATTGGCATCTCTGGAAAATTGTCCGTAGTGTGTGAGTGTGTGAGTGAATGAGAGTGTGTGTGCCCTGCGATGGGTTGGCACTCCGTCCAGGGTGTATCCTGCCTCGATGCCCGATGACGCCTGAGATAAGCGGTAGAAAATGAATGAATGAATGAATGAATAATAATAGTATGTTGCCCTTGGTTTTGGTATTTAAGATGAACTGTAAGGAACAATCTCATTGTAGCCTTGTTTTGGCAAACGCCTCAATTCAGAAGGTTACATCAGCAATGTTTTTTTCTCCTTTGTATTTTTTTAATTAGAATTGATTCAAATGCATTATGTGGTTCATATGTAATCACGAATAAGCTCAACAACCCTGGAATGAAAGCAAAAATAATATAATAAATTAACCTTAAAACCGAGTCAAAACAAAAAGAAAACAACTTCATCTTGTGTATCTTGTAACATTTCTGAGACTCCAAGTAAAATATAGGGATAAAGAAAACAGAAGATACAGAAGATGGTAGTTACTTAGTTCTGTGAGTCTGGTGTTTATTTCTATCATCAAAATATGCAAATGTTCTCCAACTTTATATCATTACAAAACCATCACGCTCCCACCTGCACCAGAGGGTTGTAAATATACTATAAATATACAGTCCAATATTATGCTTCATCAAATGTACACCCCTGAGAGGTAAGTGATTCGTCTCTCAAATAACAATTTTAAAAAAGTGCAACTAATTGAGTTCTCTAAACTAAACCAGAAGCACGGATGATCGTTCATTAAATCAAACCTGGCAAGAAGGAACTTGGATCAAGCAAACAAACAAGTAGCACCCTCTCAGGGACAAGAGCTGTTTAACCATCTGCTTCAGAGTCAAATAGATTTGCAGCATTGAATATCGAATACTGCACACCAAATATCTGAATGCAGACAGTTCTCTAAAATTCTGTTATGAGACACTTTTGATCCTATGAAAAATGATAAAAGATAATGGAGCATTAACTTAATATTTAATACCACTGATATAGTGATTATATTTAGAAAGTAATTGTTGGCTTTATTAACTGGAGATGCTCCCTTTAGGTAAGATAAAAGATTTTTCCCATGGTGGAGGAGTTTAATTATCTTGGGATCTCATTCACAAATTATGGAATAATTATGTAAGTCGAACAAACGGATCAGTTGCAGTCTCTGTACAGGCTCGTGGTGGTGAAGCCGAAACGCGATATTCAAATGCAGTTCTATTTTACCTGGCAAACTTAATCATTGCCTGTGGTCACATGGTGTAAGTAGTGATCAGAAGAAATGCCTCATGTACCTGTGGTGGAAATGAGGTTTATACGAAGAGTGAGGAGCTGAATAATCTTCAGAGTAGAGCCACTCCTTCTTAGAGTCATCAGTTGATATTCCCCCTGCTCGGCTCCCATCAGAAGTACAGTACATCAGCCATGTCTGACTGGAGATACACCCTGGGGAAGACCAGCAAACCTCTGGGAGATCTTATATGTCCCAATTAGGTTTGGAAATGTCTGGAGCTAAAATCTGTGACAGGTGATATAACTAACCTTCTCAGCTTCATTCCACCTCAAACTTCACCAAGAAGAGTGGAAATTAATAAGTACACAATTTATAAATTAGAAAGATGACACAGTTTCTCAAAAAAAACAAAAAAAACAAAACAAAGAAAAACAACAACAACATTGTATTAGTAAGATTATTTAGTAACACCTGTCAGAATGTGAGATAGGTACCTAATAGAAAATGACTCTTCGTGAGCTTTTCATGAATGTTCTGTCGAAAAAGACTAAAAAAAATAAATATTACTTGTAACAATTTTTTTTTAGAAATTTTTTTATAAAAACAAACTGAGAGCAATTTTTTTTTTATTTCTGTAGCATATTGCAGACAGCAAAGTCATAAAATCTTTCATTTCACTTTACAAGTTTTGACGCAAGCCTTCCAAAATTGTTCCGTACCGTTTTATAAAAGATTCATGCTAATGAATGAGTGCTTTTTTTATTTTTATTTTCATTTATTTATTCAAACAAATTCAATCACTGCGTTATTATCAGTCTGGGTTATAGTGTATGCAGAGTCTGTCTTAGTTACACTGTGTGTGAGGTGGGAATACACCCTGGATGGTATGCTAGTCTAGGTGGGGACACGTGCACCAGGGCACAATGGGTAAGGCTCTGGGTTGCTGCTCATAAGCTGCTACTGTTGGGCCCTTGAGCAAGGCCCTCAACCCTCTTTGCTCTAGTGTGCTGTATCATAGCTAACCATACACTGATATATGTGGGGGAAAATATTCACTGTGCTTTAACATTGTCATTCTTTCAGCTGCTCCCTTTTTGGGGTCTCCACAGTGGATCATCTGGGCCACATATTTAATACACAGGATTCCCTTCCCGATGTAACCCTCCCGTATTATCCGAGCTTAAGACCAGCACTGAGAGTTGACTCCCTGCCCACGAGTCAAACCCAGGTCACGTAAAAAATTGTAATGTCTGCAACACTGTTTTAACTCCCATCTTTATTAATGATTTAAAACCAACATTTCGACCCTGTTGGGTCTTCTTCAGGCGAATGAAACACATTTGTCAAAGGGTGGGGGGGGGGGGGGGTATATAGGCCTTGCAATCAACTGACCCACCCTGTGATATCAATTAACTTAATTGGGTCTAAACAAGCCCAATAACCCCACCCTTTACTCAATTAAAAGAACACGTTCATAGAAGAACAATACAATGAAAAATACACGCTCAAAACCCAGGTCACGGCAATAAGAGTCTGGGAACCTGCTGCTGGACCTCCGGAACTGTGCTATATTGTTATCATGACAGATAAAGTCTTAAAATATATACGTTCACTCTTTAGGAACAATTTAGACTTACCCATCTAGTTACCGGCATGTTTTTGGGACGTGAGAGAAAACTGGAGAAAACCTTGTAGACCATAAAAGTACATGCAAAACTAGACCGTAACCTGAGCTCAGGATCAAGCCAAGAATCAAACCCTGAGCTGAGAAGTGGTAAAAGTAAACATCCCTGCCTTGCTATGTGTTTATGCATATTAAATTATACTCTCGCAGTTAATTTTCCTTTCTTAGAGGGAGAAAAATCGTTTAACTGTGTCAGCAGTTTCTGTTCGTAATCACAGTTTAGAAAACATTCCATACACTATTATAATTCACTGTATTACATTGCTAATGACCAAACTTTTCCTCCTTGCCACAGGGGTAACAAACACCTGCCATGTTTTTTTTATCCATCAGTTGAAAGACAGAGATCTTTGTAAAGCCTAGAAAGTAAAACCTACAAACAGCTTGCACAGAGAGTTGTTCAAAACAAATGCTTAAGAAAGAGATCAAAATGAATGATTTAGTTAACGTAGAGGATAGAGCCCATTCATCTCAGGTGTTAGTGATAAATTATCCTTGAATTGTGCTTGACAATGTCATCATGACTGAGTCAGCTTTGGTGAATTTCCTCTCTTTCCACATTCCGAAAAGCAACAAAGCTTTGATTTTAGTTTACACAAAGCTTTGATTTGGCAAAATTGTTTCGTTTGAGATGAGATTTAGTTTACACAAGTAGATATTTGACCGAATAATAACATTTTGGTGATGAATTAAATGTTTTTTTCTTCTAAACAGAATGGTTTAAATGTATAGTTTATATAGAATGTCATATATATGATCATTTATTAACATGTATATATATATATTTTTTTGGCTATTTATGGTTTCATGGAGCTATTTCTATGAAATATCTCACAGCCTGCAGCTGGATAATGCTGATAGGAAATGAAGCGTGTGCTGTCACACCATTAGATATGTTATTTGTGATAATGACACATACGACACTGTGTTTTGACAATGTGCCCATCCTAAGCTTCTGATCTGTAGTCTAATCTTCTCATCAGTGTTCATCTGCACGCCTGTTCATTCTTGCAGAAAAAGACGACTTACGATTCGAAACAACTTGCAGACAGCACTGATATCAGTTAGCGCCAGAATTACGTACAACGGGGGTGCATCATTTTTTTTTTTTTCCAGATGCAGATTTCTTCTGCATAATGCAGTCATATGAAGTATACAATAACGGAAGTGTGGACTTTTGTTATGTACACATTTCTAAATAATTGCTGAATATTTAAATTGAAATTTAAACTTTAACCACTTGCATATTAATCTAGGTTTAAAAAAACAAACAAACAAAAAAAAAAAAAACGTGATCTTCAGTGCCGCCCAGAATTGTAAAAATTCTAAAAAAATAAAACGATTAAAATTTGGACTTAAGTTTTTTAGTTTAAATATCCGTCATTGGTATTGGGGCCTGTTTTTTACAGTAAGTTCCATCAGTTTAAGCATCACCCACAATGCCGTTTTGCCAACAATTAAAATGTTTAATTTATTAATGAGCTATTTGCAATCCATTTTTTTATTTGAGGCCTAGAGCATGTGAAAGCTGTTACTATAGGAGTGAGCACATTATTATAAACCTACAGCCTCTAGCGTTATGCTTGTTGTAACTATTGTAATTATTGTCAGATCTGTGCTGTTATAAAAAAATTAATCTACATCAATTGAATCCTTCTGATTTGGTCAGTACTTTTTCCCAGTGTAGAACACCTTCTTCATTCTTGCTCTTTTGGTTTTGTTAAAAAAAACAAAAACAGTGAAATCCTACATAAAACTGTATGTACAAGAATGTTGAAATGCTTCGATCTCTTATTCCTCCTATTCTATCCTAAATCCAACTATTTAAATGCACTTAAAATGATACCATACTTCTTTTTTGAGTAAATTTTGCACCTTACCCATCATTCAAAGGCCGATTGCTGCAGTATTCTTTCACGTATTTAACGCCATTGTAAACATACTTGTGATGTCTTCAATATTGTATACTCTTTCTTCTGTTTGTATTTATTAAAATAATCGTCTAGTTGCTTCTCTTAAAGAAGGATTGTGTGTTCTTTTCTCTTGTACAGTACCTGCCTCAGAGTGGCTCACAACTGAAAATGTCTCACAGGAATAACTCGAGTACACCAGCCAGCAACCACTAAATTATCACCAGAATGTCTAAACGCAGCACAGATATACCATTCGTGTAGATATTAAATAGTAGTAAGTATGTGGGGGCACGGTGGCTTAGTGGTGCGCCTCACACCTCCAGGGTTGGGGGTTCGATTCCCCCCTCCGCCTTGTGTGTGTGGAGTTTGTATGTTCTCTCCGTGCCTCGGGGGTTTCCTCCGGGTACTCCGGCTTCCTCCCCCAGTCCAAAGACATGCATGGTAGGTTGATTGGCATCTCTGGAAAATTGTCCATAGTGTGTGAGTGTGTGAGTGAATGAGAGTGTGTGTGTGCCCTGCGATGGGTTGGCACTCCGTCCAGGGTGTATCCTGCCTCGATGCCGATGACGCCTGAGATAGGCACAGGCTCCCCGTGACCCCAGAAGTTCGGATAAGCGGTAGAAAATGAGTGAGTGAGTGAGTAGTAAGTATGTGTATCGTGTTGGAGTTGACTCTAATAGTAGAAGTTACCTTACCTTTTCTTGTCACTGGGGTGGTACAGTACTCATCCATGTTTTGTTCCTATAGTGTGTTTATTTTAATGATACGTATTAAAGGTTCACTTAAAGTTAATGGAAGAGAAAGGTATTGTTTAGCAGTAGCTTAAAGAACGCTCATCCGAGAGCATCACATAATAAATCGACTGCCTGCATCTTGTTGCTGTTTAATTCACTTCGAAGCCAAAAGCTTTTTAAGTGTTCCTTAAATCAGCAGTGGGTCATTGAACACAGGTGTTAAGTGCAGTTTTGGAATTGTGAAATCTGTACAATGTACACCAGGTTTGATCAGGAATCTGCAGCCAGGATGATATTGAATAAAGCTGATTGCAGTAAGACATCCTTATTGTTTTGGATAATAACCAATTGATTGAAACACAAGGGTAAGCACTTGATTGGAGTGAGCGAGCATCAGTGCAAAGGCACAAAGGCTTTAGTCGCACATTATTTTGTGCTCCAAAGATGTTGCTACTGACATTTAGTACACCCCATTTAAAGTTGCGTGAAAGCTTTGATGCTTATTCCCCTTGGTACACCACTTGTGCAAATTCGCCTCTGCTTGTTTTGTTGAAAGGTCGATATTGAAGAGAGGAGAAAAACGTGAATTGCTCTCGCTGTAATCTTCCTCTTTGTGTGTCAATGCTGAGAATGACAGGCCCCATGCCTGCGTGCGCTATAATCATCTGTTTGCGTGGAAGCTGCAGGAGGCCTATCAGAAATGCACAGCGTGGATGTTTCATTTGAGACCCCAGTGCTTTGAGATCAGGTCAAGCAGCTAGCTCATAGAGTGCCGTCACTGAGAGGAGCTGTTCATTAGAGAGCATTACGGAGGAGGATGAGGAGTACGAACGCGAGCCCTCAGCGATTCCCACTGACTCATCTCCCTGATGCTAGGCACTAGTGTAATTATGAGCGATTGTTCTGACAGCAGAGTTTAAGTGGGTGGGAGAAGGGAGGGGAAAAGGGGGCACCATGCCAGATACATGCCACAGAAGCATCAGTGCTAATCATCTGACTCGAGTCCCACTCCCACTTTCCCTAACAGCATTTAAAAGGAGAAAAAAAGAAGAAGAGATTATATAAGTACAATTTTGACAGGCACAGTTTCAGGCTGTAATGGGAAGGAAAGTAACTATGTGAGAAAGTCATGATTTACTAGCACATCATTGTCTTATCTATGTCTTCTCTATCATCTGGAGGTGATGTACAGTAATCTGTCATTGGTGGATGTTCAGCTCTAAATGTGTTTAATTCCAACTTTTATCCTCTAAACTACTTCCTCATGATTACACACTGAAACTGACATTTTGTAGAATTTAAAAATAATTGATGAATCAAGGCAACACATTATGCACGGCATACTTTGACTACAGGCCTCTCCAAATCCTTTCAGCGAGATATGATGAAAAAAAAAGAAAAGATAATGAACATATTTTTAAACTCAGTGATGCACAACAGTCTGAATTATAGCCCTAATGCAGCAACTAGAAATGGAAGACAGTATTGTGAAGGCAGACACTGCCGGCAGCTTGGTCATTAGCACTCATTTTGGACATCTAATAGCACAGGCACCTTGTTTAATAAGCATAGATTACAGATCATAAAAGGCAACAGTGCAGTAAGCATCACTGATCCAGGATCAGTGAAATTTAGCAGAGTATGGTGAAGCAGCCTGCGTTCATTTTCCCAACGGGCTTCATGGTGAGATGCAATAAAAAGACATCCTGCGCATCCTGCTGACTGCACCACATGCAGGACCCTCTAGAGAACAGTGGTACATAATGAATAACACTGTTAGCTAAAGTGCCCGAACTGTGACATAATATAAGCTCTTAGAGCGAGTAGCCTACTAAAGCAGAGGGTCATAGTGATATTGCTGACCTTGAAATAAGATTATAAAAATCACGTTATGCTGAAGCTCATCGGTCAAAAAATTTGTACATAAAAGGGCCCATAAGTTGAACTTGTGGGATTTGTCATTTAGTATGAGGCTCACTCATGCTGGTTAAAGGAAAACTTCTTAAGAGTGATTCGTTTTTAGTGCCCTCAGGCAGTGGTGAGATTTGGGTCCATGACTTCACAGAGACTGGAGACAAAAAAAAAATCACTCAAACCCGTAAATCAATGCCTGTGAAGCAACTTTTTTTTTGTCTATGAGACCATAATGTTTGCATAGCAATTCTGTATCTAAAGAGGTTACAGTGTCTAGCAACATGTGATTTCTGCTAGAATTCTGGCATTATATCTTTGTCCTTTGATATATCTAATCTCATAAAGACATATCAAACATGGACTAACACACATACTGCTGAAGAATACGTAAATGCTCGTCTGGCCGCTGCGCTGGAGTGTGAATGATAAATAGAAATACCATAACCATAATCATAAGTAAGCAATAAACACTTTTATTACAACAACAATAGGGATGCGGTAACTTCATAGTGAAGGTGTTGGACTACTGAGCGAAAAGGTTGCAAGTTTGACTCTTAAGTTCACCAAGCTGCTGCTGCTGGGCTCCTGAGGAAGGCCCTTAACACTCGTCTGCCAAATGACGTAATGTAAAAAACAACTAATTATATTTTAAAGAGTTTTATTTCTCTTAGTCAATGTTCATTTTTTTATAATTTCGTAAAGATTATTCTATAACAACATTGAGGGGGGCACTGTGGCTTAGTGGTTAGCACGTTTGCCTCACACCTCCAGGGTTTGGGGTTCGATTCCCGCCTCCGCCTTGTGTGTGTGGAGTTTGCATGTTCTCCACGTGCCTCAGGGGTTTCCTCCGGGTACTCCGGTTTTCTCCCCCGGTCCAAAGACATGCGTGGTAGATTGATTGGCATCTCTGGAAAATTGTCTGTAGTGTGTGAGTGAATGATAGTGTGTGTGTGTGCCCTGTGATGAGTTGGCACTCCGTCCAAGGTGTATCCTGCCTTGATGCCCGATGACGCCTGAGATATGAGATATAGAAAATGAATAATTGAATATAACAACATTGGAATATGTCACTCACACTGAAACCGTTATTGTAGTATACTGTACACTCACTTCAGGCTGTCAGTCATTCTGTGTGTTATTTGGCAACACGTAACACTCCATCCAGCTGTGGCTTAGGTGGGAACACCTAATTAATAGATCAAAAACTAACCAAATATTTGGTCATATCGTAACTGTAATGTACGTCACATGAAATATATTTCTTCTTTATAGAACTGCTGCATAATTAAGCAACACTGTAGGGGTAGAATTTGTAAACAAGAGTAAGATTATATTGAACAGAAATACTCACTGAGCTGGCTCACAAACTTATGATTTATATAATCCACTGATGATGGTATCTCCACTGTAAAGTTAACTCTATGGTAGTTTATACTCAGATTTAATGTGGTTTAATGTCTCTCTTGAAGTAAATAAGACAACAACAACAAGAAGAGAACAGCTTGTCATGTTTGTATGAAAGAGGAAAGCGCTTGTCATTGATGAAAAATGTACTGACTGCTAAAAACACTCTGATCCTAGAGACGTTCATGTTGAAAATATTTCCTTACAGAAAACCTCTCAATGCTACCTTTTCTTCCATGTATCTACTGTACCATATAGCAGGATATGAATAAATTGCTGCTAAGAAAATAATATTTTGTCAGAATAAGATCACTAATAAAATGAAAAAATTATATTATATATATTTGCCATTGTGGCTGCTCATTAGGAATAAACTGATACACTTTATGTACTGAATTTACATAATGTATCTACATATGTATAACGTGATATACTGTTTGTGACAATGTCCATTGTTCAATGTCCATAGCATTGTACAAATTAAAAAGCATTGAATTGTATTAAACCTTTGATTAGAAATACAGCCAGTGCTACTGTCAGAGCTGCTTTGGTACATTAACCAGCAAACATCTGACCAATCTGATTAGAAAACTTAACTGTACAAATGGGGCAGTGGCCCAATGTTGTGTACACTGGTCTTTGAATAAATGATTGAAACCATCTTTTACTGGTTTCACAGTTCAGATATGGCGATAGATAAGAAACGTTTACACACGAGGAACAGAGGCAGATTCTTCAGGCTGTGGAAATGTGACTGTCACTGGGGCTTGTCTCATTACATCAGGAGAGCATAAATGATGAGTTACATTTTTAGCGTGGCTGAAGGCAAGGACATGCTGGCATTAACCTGGTGCCCTTCAGAGCCTCGGAGAAATGCTAGAAAACTCTGCATCTGCAAAACTTGCTGCAATGAACACCTGTTTAAAGCCAAACATTTTTGGCAGTCAAAACATTTTTGCCGTGTTGGATTATTAAGCTAGTAAGAAGCTAGATTATGATAGCCGAACGCGATAAGACGTATAGGTATAAAGGGAGGTAGACATATACTATATTACTGTACAGTTCCTCCACTGGCAAATCGATTCGATTGCATTTATTTCAGCAAGATAAAGAATTATCTACCCATCTAATCAGAATATCAGTCCCAGCATCTGCACTTACAGCTCAAACAGCAACTGTTCTACCTCCTGTCACAGACCTGCTGTAGAATCAATGAATCACACACCATTGTTCAATTAACAATTTAGTCTCTGGAAACAAGCCAGAGGGAAAATGAAATCAGTATAACACATGCTTCTACTTTCGTATGCATGTCACAGAGGATGCCATTTCAGGAATATAATAATTGCTGTGAATTTACACCTCAAGTAACAAGATTCATTTAATTTCCTTCACCGCAGCCTGATTTATTTAATACATAAAAACATGGGGGGAAAACTTTGGGTTTCATAAATATTAATTTGCCAGACCATTCAACAAATGTCTAAATCAACTTAGAGTGCTCATTTGTAGCATAGAGTTCACGCTGTAGGAGGTTACAGGATAAAAGTCACTGCGCCATAGTGCAATCAGAATACAAAAATTACAATGGTATTCGGTCAGGAAACTCAAAGGCTTGGCTGTAAATGCAGGGATGAGTTTATTTATCAAAATCAGGGCAAATCAAGCAATAAATGCAAAGCAAAAAAAAAAAAAAAAAAAACAGAATCAGGAAGCAGAGAAATATTCATATCTAGGAATGAGTTAAACTAGGTGAACAAAACAATAACTGGATTTAATCAGTAATTTAGCATAAACATCAGTGTTTGCTGAAAATGAATGTCTTAAGGTGGATTGTTTTTCGTTCAGTACCAACAGAATAGTATGAAGAAGCAACATTCAGGCTGATTTCTTTCTAGACCAGACTATTCATGTGGTCTATCTGTCGGGTTATAACAACGAGTAAAAAAGCTTTGTCTATTCAGGTATATATTTTCCGGCCTGCTTCGCTGTACCACATCACCAGCAGTAATTGAGAAGGCGCCGGTGAAATGGGTTTAATGAACCCAAACAAAGTAGATTATTTACTCTATAACCTGACTTCGAAGAAAAAACTATATACTGTATAGATGGACTAAACACATTGTTCAATAAAAACACACAAAAGAACATATGACAGGTCATACGGTTGATTAATTTTTTGGTTTGAATAAAATTGTGGCAATTCAAACAAAAATTATGGTTGGGTTTTAGAAGGAAACACAGCACGTAGCCATTATGGTCGACTTGTATAAAGTAGAAATTATAAATTTGCTAAGTGCATGTATAATAATTTGCCGCACATCATTCATCTCATTCTCATTATGCCACCAATAAGACTTCATATATTCAGTGCTGAGCTACCCTTTTCTTCTACTATTTTTTACTAGCAATCCTTTTTGGAACAATGGGGAATAATAATAATAATAATAATAATAATAATAATAATAATAATAATAATAATAATAATAATAATAATAATAAAAGAAACTGTTCCAGGAATGAAATCTCTTCTACTTTCAATAATTCTACTTCTAAGAAATTTAGGTACAAGATTACTGTGTTGTATTCATATATGTTCTATATATTTGAAAGGATTTTATTATGTTTTATTGCCCAAATCCCCCAATTGAATATAAATCAGAGTATTCACTGCTTTTCAGCATGTGATCTGATATTATATATATATACGTATATATAATATGTACTATTATAATATTTTATAATTTTAAATGATTTTTTAATAATTTTAAATGAAAAATTTTATAATTTTATTTTATATATAATAATGATATATATATATATATATATATATATATATACACGTATATATATATATATATATAAGTGTGTATATATATATATATATATATATATATATATATATATATATATATATATATCAGAATTGTTTCTTTTGTTTGTTTGTTTGTTTTGCATATCTTGATATTGTAGATAGTACTGTAGATGAAACTAAAGCTTTATTGTTCATCTAGAAACTTGTGCAGTTTATCCATGGTCATTCTGTGAACAAAATAAGAAACTGAGCTTCTACGTAGAGTCAAGGCCTTTCTCAGGGACAGAATGGTCCTGCACTGACCTTGAGATGAGATGCTTTATTTGGCATGATTAATAACGTAATTTGGTGAGACATACAGCAGCGTCCCTGCACACGTGACCTTGTTAACAGAGCGCTCCTCTTCCTGCACTGTGTAAGAGCACCGTGGCTCAACTCACTCCAGATTCCATCAATTTAGAAAACATGCATAAAACATGTAATACCTTCATGGGCCTATAAGCACATGTAGGTTAATGTTGATAAAGAATAAAAGCAAACCCTAAAACACACACACACACACACACACACACACACACACACACACACACACACACACACACACACACACACACACACACACACACAATTAAAGATGGTGAAAAACTAGTCACTAGAAAAAAACAATCAAATTAAAGTAAAATGCAGTTTTAGGATTTAAGAACTTGTCTTTAATTATATGCAATTTTCTTTCTAGGAAAGTGCTGGAAAAAATCTTTAAACATATCATCAAGTCCTGTGAGTTTTTATTGTCCTTCACCTATATAACTTGTATACATTGGAACAAAATGTCATTTCTCCAGGACCATGGTGGATGATGAACAGTGATGTGTGGTCTACTTGAGTCCTCCTTATGATTGATGAAGTCTTTCGACATTAAGAAATAAATTGTTGTCTCTACACCATTCTGCGAGCTGGTTCTCCTTCTCTCGGTATGTTGACTCATCAATGTTGCCCACGAGCAAAGTGTCATCAACAAACTTGATGATGTGATATAAACCGTACTTTGCAGCGCAGTCATAAGTCAGTGGTGTAAACAGCACTGGACGGCGCACACAGCCCTGGGGAACACCAGCGATCAGTGTATTGGTGCTAGAGGTGGTGTTGATGATCCTGACTGGGGAACAGATATACTGACAGATTGAAATTCTCAATTTATCAAATAGCATTAAAGCAAAAACTTACAAAAAAAAAGGCATATGCGTGTCAGCCTAATATTGTATATAGTGAGAGGAGAAACCCTTTTATATCAACAGCACAGAAGCTTTAGTGCTTGGCTACTCATACTCAACCTTTCTGTCTCTGACAGCAATATCAAGCAATGGCAGGATGATAAAAAAGAGCTCTCTTTGCAAGAGAAAAGTTAAATTGGAGCCGAAACAGTAGAATAAACCAAATAAACCCACTGCGTTTTCATTACAGGGGTGCATAAGTCCATGGAATATGTTTGCCTGTTGAAGGTGCCAAGCTAAAAAGCATTAAGCTTAGCTCTATAAACCCGAACAGAGCTTATGAAGAAGCAGCTCTAACTTTCATCATAATTAACATACCAGTCATATGTTTTGACCAGATTTACTCAGAGACAAGAAAGGAGAATTTCTCATGTAAAAGACATGTTAATTATTCTCATGTGGTTTCATTGTTCATTTGTTGAAATGTTATTTTATTTGAATTTCACATTTAAATAATTTAGAAATGACGTCTCATCATGTGTATGTAAATGTAAATATATGAAAGATTTGGAAAGAAAGAAAGAAAGAAAGAAAGAAAGAAAGAAAGAAAGAAAGAAAGAAAGAAAGAAAGAAAGAAAGAAAGAAAGAAAGAAAGAAAGAAAGAAAGAAAGAAAGAAAAAGTTTTTTGCAGTATAGAGTATTTCTTGTTTCTGATTCAGGAAAAGAAATTGAAATGGATTTTCTCAGTGTACAATATTATACCAAATGAGCAATGCTTTTCAGCCTGGTTTGACACATGGCTGATTATTTCAAATGACCTCCTATACAGCTGAGTGCAAAAGTGTGCACACCCTTGAGATGCTACAATCCAAAGCATACATTTTTAATGTGTGGATTTTTACATGATCCATCATTATCAACAGTAAGCAAAATGGTTAATAGAAAACAACCCATTAGAAAAACTTGGAGTTTCATGATGTAGATCATCTCTAAAACAGTGCTAAATGTTTTTATTATTATATATATTTTTAACCAATGGGGTAGGGTTAGAATTCGAGTTTCTGTTTTTAATTTCCGCTACATCGTAAATGAATGTTGTATGGAAAATAAATCATTGATCAAATAGAATATCTAATATATAGAGATATTTTATATGTAATTTCATATTTATTTCAACATGGCTTCTATGTAAGGCTGGGAAGAGGCTATTAAAATCCAACAGGGCAAAGAGCATCATGAGCATTTCGGGAGCAAACTCAAACTCAAAAACCGTACGTCATCTGCTTTCTACAGATAAATCAAATGTCTCCCTCAAAGTCTCCAACATGGACAACCATATGTGATGCCATATTTGTGATGAATGTCACCATACTATCACAGGCTGTTTCTTTCTCAGAAAAGCAAAGCCCTCAAAGGCAAGACAGTTAATTCTTAGAAACAAAAAAGTGCAGAGAAGGAAAAAAGTAAGCTCAGCAAAAACGCTTGATCAATAGTCTCAGAATTAGTGGGTAAGGTTGAAGTTTGAAAGACAGACGAGGATTAACCTGATTCAGTGATTGTTCGCTGGGCTACCGTGCGTTTCTTTTTTGCATAAACACGAGGTTACATGACCTTTAATTAAAAAAAAAAATCACACAAAGCTTATTTGCTGCATCTTCCATAAGATGAATATCATCTTATGTTATCCCCGCGTCGCTGACAAAGGCAAATATGGCAAAAACAGAGCTACAAGGGTAAGACTGGGGCAGGATAAAAAGAAAAGGCAAAGATAAACCACAGGCTAGGTTACAAGGGACAAAACATAATAATGTCACGATTTAAACAAGCAGAGTGTATCCTTTCCGATGGTATAAACAGACATGAAAGAGGAACGAAACGGAAAACACGTGAGCTCAATCATGACAAATACTGTAGGGAAGCAACGAATCACAGGACAGAGGAGAAGGCAAAACATGGATCAACACACATCACACACATGGTTCACACTGTTACTGACTGCTAACTACTGCAATGCCCAAAATCCTTGGCACTTTTCAGTCAGTCAGAAATGTGGAGAACTAACAATACCTTGCAGTTTTTAGGAATTTGGGTAGGTTTGGAACCATGATTGGAACTTGTGAACTTGTAGCTGTAAGTGCCTCTAGTTTACTGTGCTCCATAATATTTCTACAATAAAAGAAAAAAACATTTAATGCAGCTCATCCAGTTAAATCTAGTCAAAGCAACATGGCCATGAACCATCAGCATTTCTTACTTTTAAACAGAGTTATTTACAGATGCGGATAAAGCGGTAGAAAATGAGTGAGTGAGAGTGAGTGAGTATTTACAGATGCCCTTATACACAGCCACTTACATTTTGTTTCTCATTTTTTACACCTGTGCAATCGAGGGCCTTGCTCAGGGGCCCTTGCTCAGGGGCCCAGCCCAGTCCAACAACTTAATGACTAAGCTACCATATCCAGTTAGTTTTTAGCATTATTAGCATGTCTTTTCCAACTTGCATTTCCAAGCAGCATCAGTGCAAAAAAGTATGAAATAAGCCACGTGCAATGCCATCGTCTTGTGCATAGAAAGTATTTTTACAGTTTGTGACATACCATGTTGATTAGCACAGCATACATATATGAATGCATAACTCGTTACCAAGACAACCTGGGAGTTATTTAGGATGTAAATGACTGAAAACATATAAAATTTGTTCTTCTGTACTTCTGATTTAGTTTATGATGACTTGATGATGCTAAGACTAGCAACAAGCCAGCATGAAAATTACTCTCACCCATCATTGCCTCTAGTATGTTCACTGTTGTGCTGAATTAAAAATAATAAGGAATAACCCACAACACACCATGACGTTATTTAAAAATGATCCAGGGTTTATTTTGGTACAACAGTACAACCCAAAGTATATTATTCTACTTACAACACAGTGATTTGCCAATGCATATATTTGTAAATGTATTAATGGATGACAAATGTTTTTTTGGGTTTTTTTGGGACATCCATGAGACAAAGACAAAGTTATTTCCCGTTACGGCTTTTGTTCCAGCAGGTCAAACAATTCTTCACTGGCCATCGTTTATAGTATTCTGTCTGTTGACTTTAATAAGAGAAAAACACAGCTTGTCATGTGATGAAGAAAGTGGAAAGAAGACTCTCTCGTTCTTACTAACGTACTGACTATTACAGTACAAAGTGCTGACAACGGAGACTTCTTCCACAGATGCTCACAGTAGCAACAAATGTACTTTCACTGTGCAACAACAATATATTTATTTAATCTGTTTATTTGTATTAATGTTTTAATCCCGAATAAAGCTTTTATTACTATTGTAGGATTGATATTCATAGAGAATAAATGTCCTATATACAGATCACAGTGGATGTGTTCATTATAAAAAAGTCTTGACTAACTAATGTACTGTATTATGATTAAGAATTTTAAAGCAAAGGCAGATATGTAGATCACTAAATTGCCATAGGACCCGAAAGCTGCTACGGTCACAGGAAAAGTCTACAAATATTCATCAGAGACACAAGAATTTTAGAATATTTTATGAACTATTTTCTTACAGAGAACAAGCCACGCAGTGGATATGGTCCCGTGCACTTTGCCTCCAACTGCCAACCAGATTGCCTGTAGGGAAAAGTGGATTATTTCTGTAAGACAAGGACATTTAAAGCAAACAGGCCTGGAGCACTAGCCTTACTACTCCTTTTCTGTGTCAAAGCATGGGTCTGTCAGGAGAGCCATCCACAAAACACTCACACAACCCCCTTATGCTCCACTTCCATGAAAGGTAAAAGTAACCATCAGTGTTTAAAGAAAAAGAGAGGACACATGGCTGATTGCAGGGCCCATCTTCAAGCGTGCTCTGAAAAAAAGCAATTTTCACAGTCAGGAAAGTTGAGATTAATCATTAAAATTCATAGATTAAAAATAATGTGTTACGGTGCAATATGTACCGTAACACATGATACATATTTTTGAATGCTTTTCTGGCTTTCCTTTTTTTTTGTTTGTTTGTTTGTTTTTGTTTTGTTATAATTAAAATCCATCACTCCGTAACGGTTTTGTGTGTCAGGAGTGATGTGTGACAGACGAGTGTCAGGAAGAATCACAGGAAAGGTGTAGAAGACAGTAGTGAGCAGCTCTGCAGTATGGGTTAGAGACTGTAGCAGTGAGGAAAAGACATGAGGCAGAGATGGAGGTAGCGGAGATGAGGATGTTGAGGTTGTCTTTAGGAGTGACGAGGATGGACAGGATTAGGGACGAGCGCATCAGAGGGACGGCTCAGGTTGGCTGTTTTGGGGACAAGGTCAGAGAGGATAGATTGAGATGGTTTGGACATGTACAGAGGATTGAGATGCTTATATTGGTAGAAGGATGTTGGAGATGGAGCTGTAGGTAAGAGGTCAAGAGGAAGGTGAAAGAGGAGATACAATACATGGATGTGTTAAATAAAGGCATGAAGTTAATGGTATGTATGTATGTATGTAATAAATGAATAAATGGCAGGCTGAAGTTTTCAAACAAGAAAATAATAAATTGACTGTTAAACCTACAGTATAGACAAAGATCTATTTGTCAATAAATAAACCAATAAATGAGTCATACAATATATCTTACTACTTATCAAGCATACAGGTACGAATCCTACTCTTCATGTTCTAGTTCCAGCTGATATATACAGTATGTAGAATATTTGTATATTCCTTTGTCATCTGCTGTGAGTAATACAGCATTAGTGTAGATATTGGCCTCCTGCCTCACAGAGCAGGCCATGACTGCTTTTTCATCCTCTATTCTTTATAATAAAATATCAATTTTCTGTCTCTGTGAGATAATGAAAGTGTCAACATCTCTGCTATCAGATCTTTTAAGATACATTGCCAGGCCTTAGTCCATGCCTCAGAACACCATACAGTATTTGGCACATAGTGTTAAATCCCTGTAATGGCTTTAAACAAACCTCATCTGTCTTAACCTCATCTTACAGTAGGACAATACGACTCTACATCAAACGCACAGAGCCAAATAAACAGTTTGTCATTCCATCACTATTTGCTTTTTAAAGCACCCTGGATATGAGCGATAGGAGCCATTTTATTGTGACGCCTTTTATTACTTTTATTGCGTTGTATAATCCACTGGAAATGCTTCTGTTCACTACTGTATTGCGAAACAGAGAGGCTGAAACAAGGCTGAAGATGGTCACCATTTGCTTATCCGATTAAACAAAGAATATGACAGTAAATATTCAGAAATACAAATAATCTTAAAATTCCAGATGATTTCAGATGGTTAATAAAAAAATTAAAAAAAATTAAAAACACGATTAATTTATGAATTGTTAAACTCGTGTTACAATAATCTAATAAATCATGTTACATCGTTTCTAAACATATTTAAACGTTTTATTATTGACAAAGACGTTTAACACAATCTTTATATTCCTAATAGCCTAAAGAATTTACAGAGTAAATCTTATCCACATTGTAAAAATGCTACGTGACTTGCAAGCCTGATTGTGTTTGCAGAAACGTTGACGTATGCAATGCTCAATATGTTTAAAGAATGAGATTTCAAGTAGCGTAGTGTTAGAGGTTAGCTTGATTAAAATCATGTGGTGCACAATGTGTTATTCAGAGCATTAGAGTGAGAATTTGATTCCCTGCTATGCAACATATGCTTATAGTGTACCAGAACACTGATATTCAGTATGTAGAAGGTGCTACACATAATCTTTATCCAAGTGTCTTTTCTGTGAGACCGGGCTTTAATATTGACACCATACTGTGCACATTTATCTGCCCACTACAACACTGTCCAATCCAAGACTGTGATGTGTAGACTAACACTCAGAGAGCTTAACAGAGACCTGATACTATCTAGCTGTTGATTGAATCTTAATCATGGATTATCTGGGGGACCTGCATGAGACACCACATCACTTGACTGCAATCAAAAATTTATCACAAAAAGACACCTTTATCAGGGTGGTGGCGTAATTAGATATGGGGTGATAGAAGAACTGTGGAGGACAGCGTACAGTAGACTGAGAATCCTTCCTGGAAGATTTCTTGCATTTACTGAAACATCAGCACGTCCTCTGCTGAGAAATGATTCCTAAGTAATTCTTTAGTTCCACCAGTGTGGCTCTATCCTTTGAACATGTTTGCACTTTATGTTCGTTAACGTTAATTAAAGTAAATATCAAAATGTAAAACCAGCTTGTCCACCACGGGCAATTTAACTTTGTTTTCTTTCTCTTATCATCTCAGACCACTTAAATATTTCTTTTTAAATCTAATTATATTGTTCTGAACTTTCTAATCACAGTTGTTGAGAGGAAAAACTGAATAAATCAGCAGCCCAACCACAAAACACTCCAGAATCGTCCCCCAGGCTTCTTCCCCTGTTCTGTTTGCTTTGATCCAAACCAAAGAGTCCAGAATAACGTGCTACAGAATCCTTGCTCACTCCATGAGACCATGCACAGGTTTTGTCACCACATGCTGAGCCATGGGCTTTTTCATTTTAAACACTGGTGCATGTTTCTGTTATGTTTATATGGATTTAAATGGCAAATAACCCATTTGTAAAGCCCTTGACTGAATAAGACAAGAGCTGTACGGTATGACTGCACCCACCTTATTGAATAGATGATCTAAATTCAACTCATTTAAAACCATTTTTATTGCATATGGAGGGTCGGTATTGTTGGAGAGAAGTTTTATTAAGTGTAAGCGATGTTAATCGGTTCCAATCATCAGAACATTGAACACCAGCTAGTTTGCATATTTTATATATGGAAAAAGAGGTACGCTGCTTTTCTCGGATCCTCTTCTTATTTCCAGACTGTCGGCATATTCCCCGAATGCTAAACCCTGGCGTCTCTATGTCCGAAGTATGACATGCTTTTTGGAGGGTAAACGTTTAACAACAGCCATACACCCGGATGAAATAAAAGGAGGTCAGATTACACCTGATTACAACTTGAATAATTGACCTAAATTTTAAATCAGTCCATTTCACTCGGCAGCAGTCTGTCAGATCATCTACAAGAAGACACAAAGACAGACGTGAAAAATATCGAAAAATGTAAAACATGTCATTTTACCATGCATTCTGCTCTCCAAAAAAAGTCCTTTATTTTTTGAAGTGATTTATTTACATGTATCACATTTGATGTGTCATGAATCATATAAGGACACGTGAGCTCAGTGAACTACTGTATAGAAGCATTATACTGTATAAAAGAGACAGGATGGAAGAGAAATGACAGTAGTTTAAAACAAAATGTTTAAGGAGACGTTTTAAAAAAGCAATCAGTCTGCACCACAAATTGACTCGTTGGACGATTAGGGGACGTAACCAAACATAAACACATTATTTGAACTGATCATATAATGTGTTTTAAATGGATACGAACAGTGACTCTTGTGATCAACCACAGCCCTGACTGAAAAAAGCTGTTACTGAAAACAAACAAATAAATGAACAAATGGATTTGTATCAGTGTTTCCCTTTTTGTTTGTTTGTTTGTTTGTTTAGTTGTTTATTTTATTATTTATTATTATTATTATTATTATTATTATTATTGTTGTTGTTGTTGTTGTTGTTGTTGTTGTTGTTATTTATTTGTTTGTTTGTTTGTTTGTTTGTTTTTTGTTTTTTATATTTAAAATGAAACCCTACCAGTGTTGCCAATGTTCACTTCACTTCAGGTTTAAAAACACACACAAGCAGCAAAGCAGTGTTTTCTTCAAGGTCACGTCTACCCACGAAGCAGATAAAGCAGCATACACTGAGCTCTGGGATGTGTGCTAGAATTAGGATCTGTTTACCTTCCAGCACCAGATTATCACAGTTGCATTATATGACTACTAATGGGAACGGTGAAAAATGAGACGTCTGCTAAAGGCGGGGTCTGCAGGGCCGCCTAATGAGGCATGATGAAGCATTGATCATGAAACATCATTGTGCCCCAAACAATCCTAACGCAAACATGGACTAATGGATGTGGAATGAGAATGCTATTGGGCTCAAGAGTTGATGAGTTTGCCTCAAGTTTAAGTCCCTACAGCACTTCTGGACTGGCCTGAAATATTGTTGGCTTGGGCATGATTAGATCCTGCCTGTTGTGATGGCAAGGTGGAGTTAGATAATTGTTAATAATGCTGCATCACTTTATTGCTACTGGAAGAGGATCATGAGAATTCAGAGAGTGTGAAATGGTTCATTGGTTGTTTTTTTGGGTTTTCTATTTGCTTTGCTCTGCAACATGCAGCTGCTCAGTGTTCATCTTTTACCAACACAGGTAGAAGAGCTGTCCCATGGGGAAACGACATGTTTTTTACAGCAGGTTTCTCTCTGCACCTGCTCTCCTGTGGCTCCCACTCACATTTCACATCTCTATCCATCGCTTCTGCATTTTACTAGTATCTCTTATTCTTCCTTTTTTTTATTTGCTAGGTATTGTTGATATAGTATGATGTCTGTCTGTCTCTTTGAGGTGTAAAGAAATGATCCGTGGCTATCTATCTATCTATCTATCTATCTATCTATCTATCTATCTATCTATCTATCTATCTATCTATCTATCTATCTATCTAGCTATCTATCTATCTATCTATCTATCTAGCTAGCTAGCTGCTAGCTAGCTAGCTAGTTAGCTATCTATCTAGCTAGCTATCTATCCCTAAAGAACATAAGCTTTTTGAGGCAGGTCTAAACGTCATTAGAGTTGCTGTGACCTTCATTTGCCCACATTCTTTGGGATGTGGTGCATCACACTTTAACCTGGACTTGTTTACTGTGCTATTTCACATTATTTACACCCACAAAATGAGTTCTCAGGAAAGGCCCATGACAAACTCCAGCTTTAATGAAACAGCACATTCCAACCCACTCTAAAAATGCCACAATGTTCTGCTTGACATTTTCAGTTTGGGTTAGCATCGCCTATTTACACTATATCTATTTTTTTCCCACTGTCAGGCAATGTCCTTCACAATAATTTTGAGTCCAAAGCACATTAACTACCCATGCAAGAACAAAAACTTTCATAAAATCTACACAATATCAAAGTCATTATCAAATGGCATTTTCATTGCTAAAATGTTCATGGTCATACGAAACTCTTGCATACAATGACCATTCATTCATTCATTCATTCATTCATTCATTCATTCATTCATTCATTTTCTACCGCTTATCCGAACTATTCTCGTGTCACGGGGAGCCCGTGCCTATCTCAGGCGTCATTGGGCATCAAGGCAGGATACACCCTGGACGGAGTATACAATGACCAGATCTTAAATATTTATTATTTGATTATTTATCATTATTAAAACATGTTATAGTTACTTTATAAATATTCACAGGTCATTATTAGCTATATGTTTTGACATACAACACATGGCATGGTGATGAATAGTGACAATTATGTTACAACATTAAGAATTATTCAGGTTTTTTTTTTTTTAGGTTCTTTTTTTAGGTTCTTAAAGCAATTCCAGTGTAATTGAGAACATTGTTTGTCTCTCCCTCTGTGTGAGCTCCATGTAAAACATGAAATCGCAAGTGAGTGGAATATGCAAATATTCAGGGCTTACTATTATTGTAGTTTCCTCCTCTCCGAAAACCTGTGTCGTCTTTTCATCCACCCCCCAATCTTTTCATTACACAAATGAAATGGAAGAGATCAATGTGGCTACCAGTGGAGTGTGCCTAGCCCTCAAGTGCAAATCCGTCTTTCTATGCACCGCTGTCTGAGTATTAAATACATTTGCATATTCATGAACTTTGAATCCTTCATTGTGCACACTGGGAGAGAATCGTTCAAAGTAGGGCAACAGCTACACCTGCTTGCATGGACCAGCAAAATGACAGCTGCAATGACAAACCGTCAGATACAAATACTTTAATCGACCGTGTTTCCTGCCATTATTGGATTAATGCTACGCTTGAATAGGTCTCCAGTGGGCCAATACCGTTAAAATCAAGAGGCAGAGAAAGGGACGACATACATACTGAGAGCAAGATTTCAAAAAATATCCTGAAAGACACGTAGTTGGTCAAATATAAAGATACTAAATGACCAGAGATCATTCAAATGTTCACAGTGTGATGTGTCTCAAATTGGAATTCTAATTTATTAAACACATAACAGTTTATTCAGAACAAGATAAACATACTAGTGAATTCTAATGCCCATCAAATTCAAATTCAAATGTTATTTATTATTAACATACACAAATACACGAGTAAGCTTTGTTTGGAACTGCATGTCCATTTTTATGATTACTCTCGCAAATACATTTTTAATCCTTTAATCATGTTGACATGATTACACCACACAGCTCCTGCAGAATTTTCCTGTTCTACTACTTCATAACAGTCTTCTGCTGGATTCAAATTCAGTGACTGGGTATAAACTATATTTAAATAGTCTGCGGCATTCAACCCTTGTATGATGTTCGGGTCTGTGGGACCCATATTCATAAACATCAATAGTTTTGAAAAACTTTGCTTCCTTGTAAATTTTTTTCCCACTCATTACTTGATTAAATTTGATTTTCTTTTTTTTTTTATTACATTTTACTAAAAATCAACAAAAAACGAGTAGCACTTTAATTAAAAAATGTGATGTAATAAAGGTAAAGGGCAAATATTAACCATATATGCTGTTTATATTGCTTGTAATTGGGATGAAGTAAACATCTGTAGAGTATTTTAACATAAAATGTTTGATTGTGTTGAATTAAAAACCCAAAAATGCAGCGGGTCCAGCAGACCCACGAACACTGGCTGAGTAACAAAAATACGAACAACATACAAGGGTTAAACGATGATTAATTAGTATTAACAGGTACAAAATCACATCACCTCGAACAGCCTGGATTGTTGACACAAGGCAGCTTGGGCCCATGAATTCATGCCAACCTCAGACATCTCTCAATCTCAATCTCTCATCAAAAAGGCTTTTCCCCTCCACACACACACACACACACACACACACACACACACACACACACACACACACACACACACACACACACACACACACACACACACACACACACTATTTTCTGTGTAATCTCTAGGGGCTTTTGTGCATGAAAATCCAAGATCAGCAGTTTCTGAAACACTCGAACCAACCCGTCTGGCACAAACAAGCATGCCACAGTAACTAACAATTTGTCTCATTCTGAAATTTGAACATTAACGCACTTGACCTGATCTGCATGATTGTATAATTAGCTAGAAAGTGTATATCACTACTGGCCCCAAATATTACAGGATTCCTCAAGGACAAACACTTCTTATCTATAAAAACTACATTATGGGGTATCATGATCTGTATGAATTAATAAGTTCTTTTGCACACCATGTTTTAATGGCCCTTGTGGGTGATGGTAAACACAACAGTTAAAAACAGTGACAGTAATCAGTGACCTTGACAAGATTTTAGTTTAGACTGACTGCTATGAATGTGGGATATTCAGCTTCCTTAAGCCTCAGGCACACACATTGTGGCCTGCTGCATTTGGGAGTCAGAAATTGGTCTGACAATTGAGATGTTATATCAGGTGCTAAGTTGTTGTTTTTCCAGAGCCCTAGGCCTTGCACTAGGCTAACATCAATGCTCAAACTTCTGAGTGAATAAAGGTGAGAGAAGCCTGGGGAAATGCCGGTGTACTGACGCTAACGTAGGTGTCTGCCCTGCAGCCTGAAAAAAGTAGCAGTCATTCAGTCAGGGATCAGATACTCTGCTTATGCATGCGGAAAAACTAAAGATAGATGCTGGTAGAAACAAGGTGTTCTCATGGTATACTGCCAGTCCTCAAAGTCAGCATGTTTTCTTTCAGTTTTATTCACTTTCTCTAATAAATACTGTAGTAAGCACCTCTATTTAATTATTTGATGTTTGCTCACAGATTTCCAGAGTCACAAAGCCTTCCCTGTAATTTTCCTAACATTTTTCCAAGTAATGAAATCCATCTCGTGTGAATGATGAAGGGACCCGTTCACATGCCTGTACAGCCTCCCTCCCACTCCTCTTCCTTTCCCCTCGTTTTTCTGCATCTATCTATCTCTTTCACTTACCCTCCATTATTGCTATCCTCTCTATCTCCCTTTCTCTCTTCTTCTCTTCACTGCATAATTGAAAGAGACAGGAAGTAGCCTCAGGTGCTGTCTTGCAGGCATCCCAAAGTGCTAATTATACTTCAAAGCAGAGGAGATCATCCTTCTTCTGCAGTCAGTCAGACAGGTGAATGTTAGGGTTTCCTTTTTTCTCTCCTTCACAATATCCCTTTTCTCTGCAAGCAACCGAGCCACCCTGCTATTAAAGGAAACAACATCTGGGGAGCAACACGCACCCCAATGCACACATCTTTCCTTAAGCCATACAACTGATGAGAATAATTTAGCCAGACACACAACAGGGCTTTGCCTCAGAGAACATTCTTCACAGCAGAATCGAGCGTCTCTTTTCTCTACCTCACTAGCTTTTATATCACGGTAATAAAAGCTTCTGTGCTGTATTGGAAATCAAGGTCCCTCTTTTGTTTTTAAGGCCAATTTAGCAGCCCAACTTCCACAGCTCAGTCGTGGTACTGGTGTCAGCCGCTTACGGAGGAGCAAGAGCGTGATCCTTCATCGCCGCTCATGAATATCAAATAAGCATGGAGCGGTTCACATGCAGGGATAAAAATGCAGGTATGGCTGCTTGAAGGATGGAATGCAAAAATCATCCCAGATACATGGCAAAATGGTAGTAGTTTTTGTCAAATTACAGTCAGCTAAGAGGTTTTGCATAGCAAAGTTGTTGTTGTTTTTTTGCTTGTAATTTTGCTTAAAGTATTTGGCACAAATGGATTCGTAACAAAATGTGAGCCTAGTATTTTCCCACTAATAAAGCAAGACTTGAAAAAATGTTTCTTTCTCAGAAGGAGTTGTTTCTAGGTTTGTCAGGTGGCAAACTTTAACAGCCAGCTTGAATTCATCTGTCATGTTCATGCCTTTAGTATCTCATTTTCATGGCCCAGAACTCAAACACGGATTAAAGGCTTCGGTGTCTGACAGACATTATTATTATTCAGCACATACTGAAAAACCTTGCTGTTTTGTGTAAAAAAATAAAATAAAATAAATCTGTGAGCTCAGTTTCCACCTACACTGCGCTAGATCGTCCCATTTTAAAGCATTCTACATCATGCAGCTTGACAATATTTAATTTTCATACTATTGCAGAATTTTGCTGATGTTCCTTTGAAATAATCTGCTTAGGAAGCTCTACTCATTCAACAGCTATGTGGTGTGTTTGAGCTGAAAAATGATCTAGAAAGAGGTTAGTGAACTTAGGAAACTTGGTTATTAATTCGCAATAGCTTTGTGCAGGACTGTCTGCTCAGCCCTTTAGATTTTAAAAAGCTTAAATCATTGGAACATGAAGTCTAGTTGAATAAAATGTGTTTATGCAACAAGGGTGAAAAGGGTGCAAATAAATAAATGCATGATTTATTTTTTTTTTCATCTTTCTCTGAATTATTTTGAGCTAAGTAAAAAAAAATCGCATACAATGTTCGAATTCTCATTTGAAAGTCATATTTTGTGCAAGTTGTAATTGTGCAGTGGGGAATTTAGTGCTGAAGAGCAGCTTAGTGATTATTCTGAAGTGGTAGGAGGTTGGAAAGTAAGTGGGTTAGAGCATAAGCGTGACTCGCGGTTATGGATGGATTTATTAAAGGCCCTGTCTCATTCAACTCCTATAGGTTAAAACATAATGTTGAATGAGGGTCTAGTCTCAGAGCTGAAAAGTTTTGAAAACTTCGAGATTTGAATAGTATCCCGAATCATGCATGAGCACTGGGGCAAGTGTGTATCGTAACAAATGTAGTTTTCAAGCACAGTGCTTTTGCTATGATCGCTTATTATGTAGCAGAGACTCTGTTGTGCAAAACAGCTGAAGTCAGGTTCGAAACAGCAGGAGTGAGGAGTTTAAATGTGGCAGCTCATTACCATAGTTATTTTCAGAAGCAAAATCTGAACTTGCTCACTGTGTTACGGTCGTGTGAAGGAAATGGCAAAACTGTGTCTGTTTCCTTCCATTGACCTCTTGCTATGCTTTCACTCATGAATACTGCAAAAAATACCCAATAGGTGTAATGGGCATTCCTTGCTCTCTATGGAATCTTCTATGAGCCGTTTATGGAAAAGAACAGACCTCATACAAGTCTGTTCTGAAAGCATAATGGATGTCCTGTTGGGAGACAGATTCTTTTAAGTTTCTCCTCAAGTTTTATGGGGACCACAATTTCATGAATTCCACACTTGAAGTCCAACACTTACTTTACTTCAGAAATACAGAGCTTTACCTTTTACTGCCTTTTATAAAAAGTACACTCTTAGACAACAGGATACTTTGATAAGTACTTCTGGTAAGTCCACCTGGTTAGTCCCTTTGCAGAATCCTGGAAAATCGTATGTCTCTTTATTTACGTGGCCAGCAATGCAATGCAATTTGATTCAATCAAAGTGCCAAATCTGTTTTTGGATTCTGTTTTTGGACTTCCCAAATCAATGCTAGGGCCAGGATTGTCTTATCACACAGAGCATCAAGGGCTCTGATCTGAGCAACCTCCTTGTGGACCCCAAGAGTCTTGTTTGTTGCTCTAATGCACTTGGACCATGCATACCCACTGGAAGGTCACCTAGGGGCAACCAAAGGGAAAAGCTTCATTACCACTTACTCTAACCAGGCATGATGCCACTGCCAATGTATAATCCCTCTGCCCTTCATTCATATCCTGGTCATCATGGACTACACTACCTGGTCCCATGATGGGGTGTCCCACTGGAAGGCCACCTCCCAGAACATCCCAAATTATCTCATGCTGCTCTTCTGCTGTATCGGTATCTGCACTTTTCACAGAGAAAGGCATCTCCTGTTAACCTATGTCCTCTTCACCCTATGAGAGACCTCATAAGCACTCGCTGGCTTTACACCCTCCAAGCTTCTATATATAAAAGACACGCTGTTGGATGTGGCCTAGGAAGTCTGAGATGAGCATCCCTTACTTTTCTCAAGTACAGGCAGGGGATGCAGGAGCAGACTGGATAAGTTGCACCCATCGTATGCCAACACTTTGAAGAGATCCAGGCCAACCAACAGGTGGTCTACAACCAGTGACCTCAGCCTTCAGAAGTCCCAGGAGTTCATAATTAGAGGTTAAAATAAAGTATATTTTCATAGCATTTTATTTAATACATTATCATAGAACGTATAAAAGTTTGTACTGTATAAAATAATTTGTCTAAGTGCGAGTTAACAAACATGACTGCAAAATAAACTCGTATCAGTGGAATAAAACGGTATAATCGTCACAGAAATGCAAAACAGACACAAACCAAAATTAAGTATACAGATTAATGTGATTTGTACTAAAAAGAAGCAGGTATTTTATGACAATCTTTAAAATCCCTGTATTTTTAATAAAATGCTGACCTATTTATGTATCAAATCATATGAAATAATAGAACTTAATATACATGCAGATAAATACTTAAAGTATAATGATGCATACTTAAAATATTAGTATGTGTAGTTGAAAAATAAGTAGACATACTTAAAAAATTAGCATGTACACTTAAAAATAAGTGTGCATTCTTAAAACAGTAGTATACAAGAAATTAGGCAGAAAATATACCCACAAAAAAAAACAATTCTCCGGGCAAAAAACTCCTCTATGCATTTCTCTTTCATGTTCTGGTACATGTGAATAATATAGCTGTAATATTGTGGCTTGAATATGTATATGCATCCTTAAAGATTTTAACTTAAGCATATGCATACTTGACAAATAAGGATGCATACTTAAAATATTAGCATGCATGAAATGAAATTGCTGTTTGCTTCTATTGTATTTTTTGAGAATTTTTTAAGAAAATTCAAACCTGCCCATATGTCAGAAAAAATCCATGAAATGGTTAAGTCAGAGGTTACATTTTGCCACATTCTGATGTCTTGGCCCAGTCTGGGGGATTTGGTAGCCCACTGGTTAAGGTGTCGGAGTACCGATCCAAAGGGTGTGAGTTTGAATACCAGGTCCACTATGCCATCAGTGCTGTCCACCTGAGCAAGGCCCTTAATACTCAATTGCATAGTTGTACAAAATAAAAAAAACTTTTAAAAAAATGTAAGTCATTCTGGATAAGCACTGCCAAGTAAATCTAAACTATAGATTTAACATAAATGAATGTTTGCTCCAATTGGTCAGTTCAGAAGTTCGGATAAGCGGTAGAAAATGAATGAATGAATGAATGAATGAATGAATGAATGAATGAATGAATGAATGTCAAGCTGATAGTGAGGACACATTGTCCACATCTGGAAACACAGACAAAACAGGTTTAGGGGGAAAACAGCTAAAATATCATGTATTTGATCATATATTTCAGCCATTAGGAATCTGTTTGAAAAGCAGAAAGTGGTCATACTGGTAAAGCAAAATAATATACTGTATAATATATAGTAAACAAATCACACTATGGCACCGGTAAAAAAATAGTGGCAGTAATTAAATAATTATGGTACCTAAATTGTGCCACTCGTAACAGAAAGATTGGAAGAATGGATGGAAGAATGGCTCGCTAACATGCAACACTCTGTAATCTGTAATGGCTTCATAATGTAAGAAATGACAGCATTATGTGATTATTTCAGATATGATTTGTGACTCATATTGAAGAGTGCTCTCTATAATGGACTTGAGATGTGAGCAGAAACATTCATCCTAATGAATGGCCATCAGAGATGTGCTCCGCTGATATGTTTTGGAGCTCGAAATGCACTTTGAAGTGTGTTCATGGCAGGATCTAGAGGAGAGCATTAGTGCAATGAAGATCCTAATGGTGATGTAGAACATGCACTGTAGTTACATATTAAACTGATGCTTTTCCTTGAATGGTAAAAAAAAACGTTGAAAGGTTCTCCTGTTGTGTGTGTGTGTGTGTGTGTGTGTGTGTGTGTGTGTGTGTGTGTGTGTGTGTGTGTGTGTGTGTGTGTGTGTGTGTGTGTGTGTGTGTGTGTGTGTGTGTGTGTGTCTGTGTGTGTGTGTGTGTGTGTCTGTGTGTGTGTGTGTGTGTGTGTGTGTGTGTGTGTGTGTGTGTGTGTGTGTGTGTGTGTGTGTGTGTGTGTGTGTGTGTGTGTGTGTGTGAGAAAGTGTCCACTTCCAGGTGAAACAAGAGAAAGATGGTCATATAACTGTACACACCTAGTGCATAGTAACCGCTCTATATTACCATGTTTTTATTGCATTTATTCTGGTTAATACTTACCACCGCAGAGCCAGGATACTGTTTACAGTTTTGTAATCACTTAATCAGAATGCTATAATAAGAAATATTCTTCAGATTTTTAATTATCGGCTTTCACTCACTCGTATGAATTCAAACACTGCCTCACTGTTGATTCGTGTAAGTGTAGAGCTACAGCGGGACTAAGTCTAATGCGATCTAGGAGCAGAGATGAGTTATTTTAATCCTTCGGTACTGTAGCTTGCAGGATAAGGGAATCAATAACAAATATTGTCATAGCATATAACTTTGTAGTGAGAAATCTGACTAAACTTGTTGAGGGCATGATACTTCTGAATGGTGAATCTCATAGAAAAGAAAAAATATGGATAAATATTTAGATGAGGTTAAATAATACTCTGGACCTTGGTGTATTGTGTCTGGATTCCTAAAGGGATTTGAAAAGTGTTGAAGAAAAACAAACCGATCTCCAGAAAGCCCAGAACTTTAATAATATTTCAGAACTATACAGTAGGAAATGAATTCAAGTGCTTGGGTTGTAAACATCTACACGTGTTTTTTTGCTGACTGACATCAGCCTCATCTGTAGAACAATATACAGTATAATTTTTATAAACTAAACTACTGTAATAGATTAGTTTATCTGAGTAATGGAAATAAAAACGATCATGTTGCAATGTAGTATATAACAACGTAGCTTTTTTTCCTCCACTATATAGTTTCACCGTTTTGTTTTTCACTACATTAAATAGAAGATGGCTTCCTATAACTAACACTTTCTGTGAGTTGCTCATATGAGGAAAGGACACAAGATATGCTGCAAGAGTACAGTATCTCCTGGATTGTTGGCAGAACTGGAGTTTGAACTTCCCATCAGTAGCTTAAAGCCATAACCAATGAGCCACCACTTCCACACTTCACTTCCTCCCACATTCCAGTATGTGGACTGGCTTCTTATAATTTCCCTTAGGTGTGAATAAAAATATGTGAGGACTTCCAATAGACAGGCATCTCATCTGCAGTCTATTCCTGTCTTTTCCTCACTGTTTCTACTGCTAGACTACAGATTCATTCCGTCCCAGGGATATACTGTACATTGGATTCACTATGATTCTGAGTATCATAAAGCAAGAATAAATGAACGACCTCACTAGTAAATGTCTTTACAATAGGAAATGGAGGTAGCCAGATTAAAATGAGTGAGGGTTGAAGATTATAGAAAAAAATGTTCAAAGAGAAAGAACAGGAAACACATATTCAACGAAACGATGAATCAAACAAAGACAGCACAAGACACATCACTACAAGCAAACAACAAAAGCAGCAAACTCATCCTGAAATGATTTAATGACAGGAAAACATGGCAGCACTGCATACAGGTACACACACATACACACACAGTTACACTCCGTCACATTTAGTAACACACCCTGTTCCTCAGACATCTGCGTCCAGAGCCTCGCCTAAGCAGATCTCAGAGCTGACAAAACACAAATAAAAACTGTCATGCTAAATAAAGTTTACAAAACAAGTCCCTTTAGTGCTCTAAAGAGCAACATTTTCATACCATTGTGGATTCTTTTTCAGCCTCTTATTGCCAAATAGCAATTAGAAACAATCAGGCAAACACTGATGTGCACCAGCAGACAGTGCACTGGAATATACTGTACACTGTAGAAAATGTTGCACTTGGGTTCTTCAGTTCCAAGAAGTGCAGCAACACTTAATGCTTGAACATTTAGTCATCCAAGCCTTCATTATTCACATCATGATGTACCTTGTCAAATTAATTGATCAAGGTATGTCCAGTCTCCTGGAATTAAGACCCGGCGATATTGGTGCAGCAGAGATAAGTGACACATAGTGATAAGATTTTGGATATACTGAAAGATTTCAGATGTGTATATCCCTTAAAGATCTAAGGCAGGTCAAGCATACATGTATTTCAGTGCCAAAATCGCTATACCAAGGGATTAAGTATTCCTCCTTGATTTATTTGCCCAGGGATAGATCAGGAAGTCAAACTACTTCCCTACCTTTTCCGGTTGTGTGCATATATCAGAGAAAGCTAAGATATATTAGTTAGTCTTAGAAGCAGCTCCTGTTTTGTCCTCCTATAAAGCATTTCACAAGTATTGTGATTCAGTTTTGGTGGTTAGAAAGGACACATATACAATGATCCGTTTTCACACTGACAGTGTGCTACAACATATATCCATTATCCTAATCCCAAAACAAACACATATCCAGTATCACCGAATGGGCTCCAAGTTCCAAGTGATACAAGAGAGTAACAGAATACAGTTTTATTACTGTAGTATTTAACAACAGTAGGAAACCTGGCTTCTAAAAAATAGGCATACTACATACAATACTGTATGTAGCTATGATAGTTGTCTGTCAGTGTGTCACTTTCGCTATGAGCAAGGCTGGCATCTTTCCACAGCTTTCTTGCTCTAAATGGTCTGGAACTAACATTCAATTAAGATAGCCAAATTAGTGTCTACTTTAATTAGCAGTTCTATTTCAGCATCAAGGGAATGATAATAAGTGAAGCAGTTTTTCTTCTCTAGCTCTTCCGCTGGGTAAATAAATTATTACTTTATAAATAAATGCCTAATTCAGGGAGAAAATAAATAAAAGAGCTGATAAAATCAACAAAATTAAAGTGAAAGGGAGCGAGGGTTTGGCAACGAAGAGTGTATTTAAGAGTTTGGGAGTAAGGGAGCACAAATTGCTATTGCAATAGGGCTAGGATTCACAGTCACATTAGATGTAAATACAGAAATTCAAAGATTATAATGACAATGTTTGAGGACTGTACAGTATTTGTGGCGATTACTAAGTAAAGTGGAAAAAGTAGCTTTTTTTTTGGCTTTTTTTAGTACTGATATAAATGGACCTACATGGTAAATCCATAAAAAAAATCATTATCCATCAAAGAAGTGTCCACAATTTTAATTCAATTCATTCATGTTTGTATTTATCCTATAAACAAGCCTGAGGCAACTGTGGGAAGAAAATCTCCCTTAGATGGAAAAGGAAGAAATCTCAAAAGGGAACCTATCCTCATTTGGGTGACTGTAGAGGGTGTGATTATAAATATCCAGCAATATATTTATTGATTAGAAGTTTGTTGTTGTAATAAGTCTGCCTGTGTTTTTGCCCTGTTTCTGTCTGCTGCCTCGCCCTGATGTTAATTGTTGGCCCCGCCCACTCATTTGTTACCATGGACACTAATTGCACTCAATCTCTTCCCCAGGTGTTTTGTCTTTGTTTCTGATTGTCTCCGCTTTGTGATTGGTTCCTGTTTACTACATCTACTCTGTTTGTTCACTTCCCTGGTGTTAGGCATTGTTGGTATGTGGTGTGTTCATGTCCATGGTTCCGTTTCCTGGTTTGTTCTGTGTTTTACCTGCCTGTTCATTTGTGTTTTGTTTATTAAAACTTTAAACTGCATTTGGATCCTCACTCGCCTTTGTCTCACCGTGCCTAACCTTGACAGTTGTCCTTAAAGACCACATATTGTTGGCATCTCCTCTTAGAATGTCCGAATACTTCATGAGGCAGAATCCAACCTTAGCTGGTACATCTTAACTTGCCTCAGGATCCTCACATTGTTGGCCTCATCTCAGTGATGGTCAAAAATCTTCATGACACAGAACACAACTGGAGCTGTTACAATGTCTGGATGTCTCGGGATGGGTAGAAAGAGAAGCAGTGGAGAGGAATTAGCTTAGCTGCTGTTCATAATATTAGTAAGCACTACATGATAATGTGCATTTGATCAAATGTACTAGAGCACAAGATTATAGGAAGTATTATGCGTATGTGTAATTTTATTCAGGATCAGGAAATCTGGATTTATAAATATGCAATTAAAAATGTCCCATCCCTATACACACTAGATCACTAGCCCTGGTAAAACTGTTACTATACCAAAAGAGAAGCAATATTTAGTATTATTGACAGGTAACAATAATCAACTCTTTTTGTTTGACAGTTTTAACAGTAACTGATGGCTGATGACACAGAATAGTAAATTTTTGTATCTATTTACATGTATAGACTGCTAATTGTAATGTAGTAATCTGTGCAAAATCTGTGCAAAATCCCATATTAGGACTAATTTCTTACCTCATATGCATGTTGCTGATCTTCCCTGTGACAACATAAATTATGATGCAAAAAAACTGTTTAAAATCTTATTTAAGAACATGATTTATCATGTCTCTACCACTTTCCTTCGATTGGTTTGTTGCCCAAATGTGTTCACCTCTTGTGTATTATTTATGTTCTGTTTCCTTTTTTCTTACTGTGCATTATTAAATTTACATTTCCTGCATTTGTCAGATGCCCTTATCCAGAGCGACATACAATTTAATCTCATTTTGTACAACGGAGCACCTGAGGGTTAAGAGCCTTGCTCAGGGGCCCAGCTGTGGCAGCATAGTGGACATGGGGTTTAAACTCACCACCTTCCGATCTGTAGTCCAACATCTAAACCCCTGAGCTACCAGGGTAGTCCTCAGTTTATTGTTTAAACATCATTGTTGGTATCACTTCTGTCTTCATTGTGCTTCCTGGGTTTGACTATTTTGACATAGCTTATTTAATAACCTTGTTTTATTTTGTCCACCTGTATTTTTATTTCATTTATAGAAACCAATTATGATTGTGGATTCACCCATAAAGAGCCTCTTACATTCATGTATGACATAACTAGTCAAGTGTTTATGCATGAAATAACACAAGCACATTCAAACTATTTAATGACCCTGAGCTACAATTATATGGCCACTTCAATATCTTGCTATACATAAAAGCTTGCTAATTGACCAACTCTGTTGCACTTTAGCATGATTGGTGCTAAAAAAATTATTCTGATCAGCTCTTGGTTTATTTTAATCTATAATTGCTTAAGCTAATATTACACACCAAAAGAAATAACACTGTCATCCCAAACCTACTGCTCAGTGTAGGTTCTTCTAGCAATGAGGAGTTATCAAAATTATTATCTATTAATTCCTGTTTGAATTATATCCTCTGTTTGCTCTGAACTGGGGGGCACGGTGGCTTAGTGGTTAGCACGTTCGCCTCACACCTCCAGTGTTGGGGGTTCGATTCCCGCCTCCGCCTTGTGTGTGTGGAGTTTGCATGTTCTCCCCGTGCCTCGGGGGTTTCCTCCGCGTACTCCGGTTTCCTCCCCCGGTCCAAAGACATGCATGGTAGGTTGATTGGCACCTCTGGAAAATTGTCCATAGTGTGTGAGTGTGTGAGTGAATGAGAGTGTGTGTGTGCCCTGCGATGGGTTGGCACTCCATCCAGGGTGTATCCTGCCTTGATGGCCGATGACGCCTGAGATAGGCACAGGCTCCCCGTGACCCGAGAAGTTCGGATAAGCGGTAGAAAATGAATGAATGAATGCTCTGAACTGCATGAGGTGTAAAAATAACACATTTCCTGAGATTCCTAATCTTCTAAAAATTTGTTAAAGTTGTCTCCAGTGATATTTGAGAGATCAGAGAGCATTGCCAATTCATGCTAAACATCTAAACGTTTTAATACATTGTGACTTATGAAGTAAAATGAACGTTCCAACCATAATACTGGCTCCTTAATATTATATAATGACAAACGTTATCATGTTGATAGGCACAGCTTGTGTGTGTGTGTGTGTGTGTGTGTGTGTGTGTGTGTGTGTGTGTGTGTGTGTGTGTGTGGCTCACTCTGGCTGACCTTAAACCTGATGACTGAAGGCCAGATGAATGGAGTAAATGGACTGCGTGTACTCAGTCTATCCAGCCCACAAAGGCACAGCCTCTCACAGACACTTTCATTTCATTTCTCCAAATAACAGACATTATCTCTGCCACTAAGACCCAGGGACTTTAGGGACTAGGCTCTGCAGTGCTGTTTGTGTACATATAGTTTAGTGTGTGTCTAGCATAAATGTATACTCCAGGTTCAAGTCCTTAGTGTTGACCTTGTTAAGGTAAGGAAGGAGAGTGTTTCATCATTTACAAAACTGTGGATGTCTGTCCTCTTCAATTACTAATGCAGGCTGATGGACGAGCACCTACAGGTCCTGTTGGACACACAGTCATGCACAAACGTACAACAAAATAAGAGTAAATACTTTGATTGTTCATTTTTATTTAAACATAATGAATCTGGCCTTATTTGACCTATGAAGGGTTTAGGACAATGTTACTTGAAATGTCTTGTCAGAATGAAAACTAAAACTAAATCCTGTGGGAAAATATGTCTTTCTTTGTCATTATACATAAAAATATTGTACACAAAAAATGATTTAACTGGTTTAATTATAGGTGCATAACCCTATATCTCAGACCAGAAAGCTAGCATGTGATCTTTACAATTTATAGTATGTTCCATCAGAAATGAGGTGATCGTGATGAAATACGCATAAAAATGAGATATTAATTATATATTAATTAATATTAATTAATTATATTAATAAACCTTATTTTAGAAAAAGTACATACTAACTTTGTTTAGAACTTTAATAGCTAACATTAATTAGCAAGATAGAGAACATACATAGTGTGATCACAGCCAGTATAGAATTGTGATCAAGTAAGAAAGTTTGTGAGGAAGAGGATGACAATGATGACAGTGATGATTATGATGCTGGATGATGAGTTCAGCTGTAAGAGAAATGAAAAAAGTCACTTTGACTTTTCCAGCAGTGAATTAATGACTTCTGATGGGCTCTGTCTCAAGGAATCTCACTCTCTTGCTCGTTTCCTCCGCTCGGCTCTCTCCAGGCAGTTTTGCTACCACTTTCTCCAGTGTACTTTCTCCATCCTCTTAGAGTGGGCACAACTTAACAGCCTAAGGTCATCATACAGACCAAGTAAGACTGTTAGAGCGTCCTTAAAGTAAGAGAATCTCCTAAAAGTAAGCAGCTCTAGCTATGACATTTAGGCTTGTTCACAAACTGCTAGCAAGATTTTGGTTATGTATAAATTCCCATGTCTAATTACCCTGCTACTGTACATTGCTGACAGTTATAAGTTACTTAGGTATTTAATTGGGTCAGATGAGGCAGTTTGGCAGGTTAGATTCATTCATTCATTCATTTTCTACAACTTATCCGAACTTCTCGGGTCAGGGATCTCAGGCGTCATTGATCATCATGGCAGGATACACCCTGGACGGAGTGCCAACCCATGCAGGGCACACACACACTCTTATTCACTCATGCAATCACACACTACGGAAGATTTCCCAGAGATGCCAATCAACCTACCATGCATGTCTTTGGACCGGGGGGGAAACCGGAGTACCCGGAGAAAACCCCCCGAGGTACGAGGAGAACATGCAAACTCCACACACACAAGGCGGAGGCGGGAATCGAACCCCCAACCCTGGAGGTGTGAGGCAAACGTGCTAATGCAGGTTAGATTTATCCCTGTATTCTTGCTTATTATTTATAATATTAAAATCAGTTTTTATCTGCTGTCCATTTGTGGAAACCAGTGGAATCAAAACCTAGAAACACTCTGCTGAATAATAAATCATGTACATTCAAATATGAAGGGTTGGACTGGTTCTTAAAAGCAACTGATAGACCTGAACTGAACTGAACGTTCATTTTCCACAGTTATCAAGGAGCATCAGATGGCGCTCGGCTTGCTTGTAATTTGCTCTTTGTTTACCAATACATCGTGCCAATTAGCTTCTCTCACAGGTAAATCATCCAAGAGCATCTGATGAAGGAAAGTAATTACTGCTCCACATTTGCGGCTGCTCCCTACGGCCTGACTCTCGCTCCCCCCTTCTCAATTAATCACCTTTATCAGCCCTTACAGGAGGTCTCTGTGTGCCATCCTTTACTGTGCATTCAGCACGCCCATGGTTAGTGAACTGCTAAAAATGTTTCATCTTTTGCTAAAAGTGTGCCACATGCTTTAACGTAATTCTGGGCAATCTTAATTATACATATATACATATACAGTTGTAGAATATATACATTAAATCACACACACAGGTCTGTATTTGACTGATTAATACTCATTTATATGGGGTGGGACATACTGTAACATAGAAGACAGTCTGAATAACATAGAAGACAGTCTGAGAAAATATTTTTAATACTGTTTTATTATGAAACCTCACACCTTACAAATATGACTTAATAGGGTCAAAATAGATTATTCATCATAGAGTTATGGTGATGTGGAAAGTGAAGAACCGGGAGGAAACCTGTGAGCATTGGGACACCATGTATAAACCAAGGACCGACGATGACCCAAGCTCAGGATTTTGAGGAGGCAATAATACTGTATACACTGCATCATCATTCTACCTTCAAAATGCATAACACATTATGATTATATTTGTTTATATGACATTTGTAGACACTGTTGTCATGCACCATACATTAAACCTGTGTATTACCTTTACTATTTCTAAACACTTTAATACATCGCGTATTTCTAACATTGCTATATGTTCACGTTTTCGAAAGTGCTATGCAAATAACCAAGCATTCATTCATGTTAGGTACTATATGTATAATAATGTGTATACATTATGACAATAATATATGTGCATTTATAATGCTCCACAGTTTATAAAAAGTGCTATCACTGTGAAAGCACAACATCTAATGCAGCAGTGGCTTGTGATTGTAGATTTTGGTGGGAGAAGAAGACCTAAGTTATGACATAGCCTTTGACCTTAATGTTGTTTGAGGGTATCACGCCTGACATATATACTGTAGGCTACTGTCTACTGTATTTAGAGTAAACCTTGTAACTCTTGTTAATAGCATAGTAACTGCATAAGATCCCTACATACTGTAGTTACCCAGCATGCAGTCAGCAGTCAGCTAGTATTGAGCAGTGTTGAAATGTTGGTTCAGCTGCTATTTACAGCAAGTGTGTTAAAAATGTGCAAGGAAGGATTGCCAAGTTTCAGCAAAATTTCCAGCCCAACTTACATCCAACTGTATTGGAAAAAGGAAACCTAAAATTCTTCAGCTTCTCTACGTGTGTGCTTCAAACATGGTCAACATAATGTGTGCACATTTCTGGACATTATGCAATCCATAGTTCTCTTTTCTCAAGCCCAAATTTTGCAGTATACATTGTGCCTGGTGTAGGAATTGTCTAGCATGCTGTGTGCACTTACAGATTAGATTTCATTCCAAATACTTGCTATAAAACAAAATCTTAGTGGCTGCAGAGTGGCTGTATTTTTAAACTAGCCCAATCTGGTAACCCTGTCATTAACCACCCTGTCCTCTGCTCATGCCCTGAGTATTGGACAGCATGATTCCTACCCAATGAGCCCCTGTGTTTGTTGTGCTTCCCATTCTTGGCAATTAGCTTCAGTAATAACTGTGTGGCACTAAATGGGAAGCTGAGCATGCTGCTATACTTCACAGCATTTAGAATGACAAGACAATCAATGGAACATCTGCTTATGTCTGACAAATAGTATCAGTTTTATATTGTCCATCACTCAAAGTAGGTAATTAATATTTCACAGGAATGTAAAATATATATAGATGTGAATGAGAAATGTAAAAAATATTAGTCAGTTGTTTAATAGATTTTACTGTATATATTGTACATCATGTTGAGTTCTGCACCCTATCCTATCGCATTTTATTCATTGTGAATATTCTAAAATAATTTTTCAAGTAAGAGAAATCTCTACATTGAGTTAACAACAGTATTCCATTTCTCTAGATCTTTTTTGTGTCCTTATTATTATTATTATTATTATTATTATTATTATTATTATTATTATTATTATTATTATTATTATTATTATTATTATTATTATTAAAATCTGGCACCTCTGCCCACTTTCTTATTCCACATGTCCACATGGCTCAAAGTTGGCAGCGAAATACTTTTTTCTTTTTTTTTGCAGTCTGGATTCTATCCAAGTTCACTCCAGATGTGGGTGGCAGATTGAACCTTATCCAGTCAAGCCCATGCACCTGAGCTCACATATGGTGTGAAATAAATGCACAAACAGATGTTGGTTCAATTAGATTTTTCCTGTCTTTTCCTCTCAATTAATTTTTAAAAATCCCCGGTGTTGCAAGCACACACACATGCCTCTGATGACTCACTCAAGGCTTCTTCTTATATTAATTGGTCATGGGTTGGTCATGAGCTGAAGGATTGGGGTCTGCTTTATAATAAAAAGCTGGCACTATGAAAGACTCCACGTCTGGTTATGACTCCCATTTCTGCTCATTAAGCACTCATAATCAGCACTTTCCACTCCTGTCGTGGCTGCTGCCACAGCAACGTTGGCTCAGTGGCATCAGTTTTGAATTAAACTGTCAAAGAAACCTGGCATCCTCTCTCTTTCCTGACAAACAGAAAAGCTGCAATTTGATTAAGAGGCATGGAGGAAGTGTGCTGGAAAGGTCAGCGAGCTTCTTGCGGTGCAGCTGCACAGGAGGCCTGAAGCTCTTATGAGTCAGGGCTGAGAGTGAATGAGGTTCCAGGAATTGGCTGCCCTCTGAATCCTGAACATTGTATGCTGCCTTATCAGCTGTGCTTCTTTAATTGAAAGCCATGGCATTAAAACTTTGTTTCTGCTTCCTGTAGCTTTTCGTCAGCAGCATGACCATTCACAATGGTGGTTGTTGGGTTGGGTTGGGTCAGAGAATGATACAGTGATGGACAGATTAATAATTCTTTATCATCTGAGACTGCTTGTTGGTTCAGTGGCCGTGAAAAGTTATAGTAGCTAAGACATTAGAATTATCGCTGAAACCATGTATGATGCAAATAAGGCCATGTCCACACTAATATGACGCAGTTCGAAGCTTTACTCATGCGCAGTAGGGGAATGTAAGTATTTTCATACATTTCAGTGTGGATGAGCAACTTTTGGAAAACGTTTGAAAATGATGATGTGGACGCGGAGCGTTTTTAGACATAAACTCCGTTTTCAAATATATCCAGATTAGTGTGGACATCGCCTAAAGACTTGAGTATGAGGCACTGTGTCACAAATGTCTCTTCTCAGTTACAGGATAGTTACCCTATTAAGTTCTCTTGTTTTTTTCTTTACTCCTTTATTACAGTAGCTTGTCTGCTGTCTCCTTACAAAGTCCTATTAGGTTCTTAGGTTCAAGTGATTTATCAAGTTTTATATATCGTTGTTCTTCATAGTTTTGACCCTTGCATGTTTTCACCATATTATAATTTTTGATTATCCAGGTTAAACTTTGCTTGCCTCTGCTCTGACCTCTGCATGGACAACATCCAATGATTTATGGATTGCCCTTAATAAAGCACACACTGAGTTTTTACAGTACTTGCTTTCTGCCTTGTCTCACTGCATGTTACACACTGACAGAATGTTCGAATGAAACCTAAAAGTTGTCAGACTGAATTCCCGGCATCATGCAGTCTGGAATGAGCCACTTGAGAAGGTCATCTGAGCAGTTGGGGCAGCAGTTGGTTGATTTCAGTACTACAGGTTAATGATCATAGCATCCCTTGGCTCTATGCCCAGTTATAGGACCAGAAGGCTCTACAATCCATGATAGCTCCAAGGGACTAACAATGTTTTACCTGCTGTGTGGCTTCGGACCCTCAACCAACTACATTACATCATCCCATTAATCATTCTCCAAGGATAGTCTCTGGTAATTAAGAGTGACTGTGAAAACCCACATGGAGGTTTGTTTATTTGATTGTTATTCTACATGCCACTGGGGTGTGTTTTTAGAAGCAATCAACATGCATACTGTATGGAAATTCTTAATTAGTTTACTGAATAGACATTGTAAACTGCTTGCAAATGGCCATCAGCTTATAAATGTTCTCATTGCACCAATTTATAACCTGCAAAATAAATCTGCTGCTTCTATTAATCTAGTCTCTCCTATGAACAGCCGAAATGCTAAGATTTATCCATTCCACATTAGTGTGTGTGTGTTTGTATATGTGTTTGTGATTATTCTGTGTGAGGCAGCCAGGTAAGCATGTTTCTGAAAGAAGCTCATGGTTAACCCGGTCAAAACAGGAGATGGGATGGGTGGTTGACCTTGGGGTCTGAGTGCTGTTAATGTGCAAACAGCTCTTTACACCTCTAGCCCAGCAGACTGTTGCCTAGCAACTGATGGCACTTCCGGGAATAAGGATTGGACTGACCTTTTTGACTTTGCTGCTGTGGCATGGCATGAAGTAAAGGTGAGTATCTGAGCAAATTTACGCTTCTACAGCAGTGTGCTATTTTCTTGGAGTTTTGTAGAACTGTACTTGTATGTGCATTAAATTTTGTTTTAAAGAGAATCAACGCATTACAACAGGGTCCAGAGTCCACTGACAAACATCATAAAAATCTGAGCCCTATAGCTATATATTGTTGCCTATTTTCCCCATTTGTTAGCTTTAATAAAAGGATCGTGTTACTATATGCAGACAAATGCTTTTAAATGCTACAGTATATATGAAGTAAAGAATAAAACCTAATGAGACATGTTGTTATAGGAAAATAATCAAAAATGGCATGATGTATTGCAATTACAGACCCAAAGGTGTTAATTTTCAAACCACAAAAATGCAAGGAAAGTAGTTTAGTCCCTCCCATAGCCACCAATACTTTTTGAATAACTTAAAAAAAAAAACACACACACACAGAATGCTTTTACAAATTATAGTTACATTAAATATTATGTAATATCCATAGAACAAGTTCATTCCAGTTCATCACACACATTAAAGCATCTTACCAAATTCTAAATGTCCTCTCTTTTTTAAGATAATAAGACAAGAGGGTTATTATTATATTACAAATAACCCAAAATTCATCTTTACATAGCCTGTGTAATAACAATGTAATTACATAGCATGTGTAATAACAATGTAATTACATGGCCTGTGTAATAACAATGTAATTATATAGCCTGTGTAATAATGTAATTACATAGCCTGCGTGAAAACAATGTAATAACAGTCTATTTACATAACCTGTGTAATAACAATGTAATAGCAATGTAATTACATAGCCTGTGTAATAACAATGTAATTACATACTGTAGCCTGTGTAATAACAATGTAATTACATAGCCTGTGTAATAACAATGTAATTACATACTGTAGCCTGTGTAATAACGATGTAATTACATAGCCTGTGCAATAACAATGTAATTACATACTGTAGCCTGTGTAATAACAATGTAATTACATAGCCTGTGCAATAACAATGTAATTACATACTGTAGCCTGTGTAATAACAATGTAATTACATAGCCTGTGTAATGTAATAACAATGCCTGTGTAATAACAATGTAATAACAATGTAATTAGCCTGTGTAATAACAATGTAATTAGCCTGTGTAATAACAATGTAATTGTCCAATCAGTATTCGAACACCTTTACCACTGAGCTACACATCACATTTGCCTCCAAAATTTTCTGATCTTTACTAGTTTCTGTGCGGCTGGCTGCCAACAACCACAAAACATAATAAATCCAATTTATTAGTGTTTTTTGCATCGATGCTGCTCCTTTTTTCACCAATAATATGTTTGTTGATTGTGGTCTTCATCAATCTACATTACTTGTTTCCAAAATGCCTCAGGCTGATCTAGATTTTGTTTTGTGTAGATGCCAGATCTTGTTTGTGTAAGCAATATTGCACAGAAGAATGGTGCACCAGGACTCCTGTGTCAGCTAAACTTTCCCGTTTGTTCCTTAAAGTCATATGGGTGTTTTTGCTTTGCCTTTGCTTTGCCTTGTTGACTGTTAGCACCAGGTCCAAAACTGTCACTACTTGAATTTTTTCCCCTTAAAACAATTATTAATCTATGTAATGAGTGATTAAATTTTAAGATCTTACAAATGGAAAAATGCCCAGATGTTTTCACTTTTTCTCCACTGTAAATTTTCAATGAAAAAACAAAACAAAACAACAACAACAACAACAACTGTGCATTAACATTTGCAGAAGTTTTAAGAAAAAAAACCTCTGATGGGGGGCATGGTGGCTTAGTGTTTAGCACGTTTGCCTCACACCTCCAGGATCGGGGTTCGACTCCCGCCTCCGCCTTGTGTGTGTGAAGTTTTGCATGTTCTTCCCGTGCCTCGGGAGTTTCCTCTGGGTACTCCAGTTTCCTCCCCGTGTCCAAAGACATGCATGGTAGGTTGATTGGCATCTCTGGAAAATTGTCCATAGTGTGTGAGTGAATGAGAGTGTGTGTGTGCCCTGTGATGGGTTGGCACTCCGTCCAGGGTGTATCCTGCCTTGATGCCCGATGACGCCTGAGATAGGCACAGGCTCCTCGTGACCCGAGAAGTTCGGATAAGCGGTAGAAAATGAATGAATGAATGAATGAACTCTATTTGGCCATGGGGTGCCAAAATATTTGCATACAATCGTATATCGCTCCAGTGCAATTTGTTCGTGTAATTTTGAACAATATTTCACTCACATTCTAAGCACATACAATCCTTGCACTGACATAATGATCCTTAAAAAAGAATCAGACTCTGAACCACATCCAGGAAACTCTTTCACTTTGATGTTTCACATTCGCGTTGTCAAAAATGCAAGGCTCGCTGTAATTTCATATCAGAGGCGAATGTAACATCTCCATGTGCACACGACAGTCCAACCGCAGAATGACCTTTTATGGCATATGGTGTAGTACCTTAATGTCTGCCAGAACAGCAGGCCACTTTGATATCCATCAAAGAAGAAGAAAGGGATGTTGATGAAGTGAATGAATATGCATAGAATATTCATCAGCGTAAAGGTTTCCATAGGGACGTGGGCACAGATCAGGCCTTTGAACTCAGCACTTAATCATTTACCTGAGGACTGCTTGAGCATTCAGGGGGGAGATTGCCAGAACCCTTCAAATCAGATCTCCCAGGTGAGGCATTAATCAAAGCACTTAAGATCACAGAGCAGAAGGCCAGCAGTCACCTGGAGTCAATCACATCAAAAGCAGCTGCTGCACTGAAGGTTAGCCAGGTCAGGAAGAAGTTCTCACCTTGACCACTCTTTCAATGTTAGCAAAGTTAGCTATGCTCAAAGTTATCCCCACTACTGTCCCTTCCATGCTGATTCCGACCTAAAGAACACTTAAAGCTGCAGGGTATAAACTTGAGAATTTTGGGATTTGGAGACTTTTCTAGTAAGAATATGTTATTGCAAGCAACTGGATGTACAGTAGAACATTTTAAACCTGACTCTTGCTGTGACTTGAGTGAATTACTGTAGCTGTTTAAACTCACTGAACTCTGCCATTAGTTTAACATGATAAATAACTAAATAATAGGTACTAAATAATCGGTCTAGATTAGTTGCTTAAACACTATTCTTAAAACTATTGTTTGTCTTTGTGCTGAATACGGTGTGCTCACTAGAGCGTTTAGCTTTCACTCTCCATGTACCCCTTTTATTTAATGTGTTATGTCCGAGTCCACCCTTGATTACTTTGTATAGTTATACTGTATGCTCCCGTCTCTCGATTTTTGTGAATCTGAATTATTAATGTGCATTTCTAAGCATTTGTGTCCCGTGTTTCTTCCACCCTGTGTTTCCTAGTGTCTGTGTTTATGTCTATGATCATTGATTATTCTGGTTTGTTGTCACCTGACTATGTTTTAAGCCCCTTTATTTGTCATTTTAAAGCTGTCTAATTAAACCATTTAAAAGCTGTACATAGGTTACGTTTACATGTTTGCCCAGATTCTTATTGTTATGTTTTTTGGAAGCACAATGTGATGTTTTTTGTTCCTAGGAATAATCTGTGCTGGGCACTAAGACTAAGCTGGGGTGGTGTAAAGGCACATTGGGAAGTACAGTATCTATAAAATCAACCAAAAAAGCTCATTCAAACACAAACATAACTTATGGTAAAAAAAAATGCCATGTAATACACTTGTGCTAAAACCGTGCCTTGAAATAATTTTTGATTATATTATACATATTTTCTATTAAGGAGCTTTGCCCCTTTATTACTATAAATGCTTGGCAAGTAGTATACAACTGAGGTAGTATTCAAACATTGGATACTTGTTTAATGATTTTTTTTTTTAACAATTAGCTGCTGTTTATTAGCTAACAGTTTTAAAATATCAACAAACAGACCCGCTCCATGTCACTCCTGTATTGTCGGCTTTAAAGACCTATTTTTGCAACTAGAGTTGTGCTTCATTTCTTCAATATTTTAATCTTTCTGTACCATAAATTCTCTACTAACTCAATGTTACTTTCTTTAATGTGATAGGTGCTAACAATCTGGTTGCTTGCAAGACACTGAAGTGGTGTTGAAGAATTGTGTACAGTAGCTGCTCAGTCTTACAGGGGTTATATGTAAATAAAGACTACTGCACACCAACTGTAGTAGGTGAAAGATTTAGGCTTATTTTCCAAAAGATGGTATGTAAAACCAACAGCTGGCAGTGTAGTTAGCCACTAACATTGCGATAAATACATTAAAAGTCATGGACGTGATAAGATAATATCTCTTTTGGACCTCCACTGAGATGAGGGCAACTCTGAGAATCTTGAGACTACAGATCTACCAGCTCCAGTTGGACTCTGTGATACTAAGAGGAGATCTGAACTCCATGTGATCCTTACACCTTACATCCTTACAACATCTGTCTGACTGTATATTTATAATCACACCCTCCAGTGTCACCCATATGAGGATGGGTTCCCCTTTGAGTCTGGTTCCTCTCAAGGTTTCTTCCTTTACCAATTTAAAGGAGTTTTTCCTTGCCACTGCTGCCTGAGTCACCTCAGACTTGCTCACTCTCACTCATTTTCTACCGCTTATCCGAACTACCTCGGGTCACGGGGAGCCTGTGCCTATCTCAGGCGTCATCGGGCATCGAGGCAGGATACACCCTGGACGGAGTGCCAAACCATCACAGGGCACATACACTCTCATTCACTCACGCAATCACACACTACGGACAATTTTCCAGAGATGCCAATCAACCTACCATGCATGTCTTTGGACTGGGGGAGGAAACCGGAGTACCCGGAGGAAACCCCCGAGGCACGGGGAGAACATGCAAACTCCGCACACACAAGGCAGAGTTGGGAATCGAACCCCGACCCTGGAGGTGTGAGGCGAACGTGCTACCCACTAAGCCACCGTGCCCCCCCTCAGACTTGCTCATTGGGGATAAATACAAACACATTGTAAACTAAATATATCTAATAATCTTGAATTTTTTATCATATTAATTCTTTATATTATTCTTTATGTTTACCTTCTGTTCTATGTTTATGTTCTGTAAAGCTGCTTTGAGACAATTACTATTGTAAAAAGCGCTATACTGTACAAATAAACTTGAATTGAATTGAATTAAGATATTAAGAGAATTAACTAATTACACCTGAACATCAAAGAAGAATAGTTTCCTTACATTCTTTATTAAAAAATGTAGAAAATTAATGTGTGTGTATTTCAAGGTAAAGTAATTAGCAGAAAATCACTTGATCAGGGGCAGAATCCTCAGAGACATGCTCTTTGACTTCTTTGCCATTCTTTGAAATTTCTCAATTGCATACAGAGAGACAATTGACTTCCTCGCTGTAAAAGAAAAAGACTTTGCTTGTTGGAGAACTTTATTTTCTTTTAGCCTCAGTGGAGCACAGAAAAAAACAAGCCATTGCTTGTAATTACCTAGCTTTATGCAATGATCTCCTTAACAACTGAGTCTTAATGAAATCCTAACTTCTTTTAAGAAGGTTAGGTACAGTTTTTGTGCAATTTGGCTTAGTGGCACTCTCTATTAAACCATGGGAAGGAAATTAATTCATGGGGCATCTCTGCCAAGTATTCTAATATTATATCATATACTGTACATGAAATACTCTCCAGGTTGTAATGACAGTGGTCCGTACAGAATGCCAAGGCTTTTGTATGCCACTGGCTTCCGGTAGCTGCACACATCCGGTTCAAAACACTGATGCTGGCCTACAAAGCCAAAAATGGACCAGCTCCCTCTTACCTCAAAGCCCTCATCATTCCTCGCACTGCACCCCGCAACCTCCGATCGACCAGCACTGCTCGACTGGTTCCACCATCTCTCAGGGTAAGAGGCAAGTATACTACAAGTCTCTTCTCTGTTTTGGCACCAAGGTGGTGGAACAAACTTCCCCTAGATGTCCGGACAGCTGAGTCACTGGCTATTTTCCTACTTATTCAGGAAACACTTCAGTAGCACTTCTTTCCCTATCTTTTGCATTAAAAAAAATAAATAAATAAAAAATAACCTTTGACACTTTTTCATTGTAACTTTGAACAAATGTTTTAAACTCATGGTATCTTAAGTATGTAACCTAGTGAGCCAGCATTAATGTATTCAATGTTATAGATTTAAGCACTTATGTACGTCGCTCTGGATAAGGGCATCTGCCAAATGCTGCAAATGTAAATGTAAATGTAAGCAGGTGCTTCCAGTGTGAGGAGCCTTTGATGGTATCCTTTAGGGTAGGTAGACAGCTACATCCAGCAAAGCCAGATGATACACCCTGCTGGGCAGCATAAAAGATGCATCAGTCTCTATTTCTATTTTCATCTCCATCCCTACCAGGCTGAGTTATCAAGCTAGTGCATGTATCCTTACTAGTGATCATAGCTTAGTGGAATGCTTTATAATTGCTCACTTTAATTTCTCATTTCATGTGACATAAAGCAAGAGGAAATGGTTCCTTTGATGTAGCTTCATGCCCTCAGTGTAATATTTCCCTTTTTGTGTAATGTCTTCATTGGGAGGTGAGTTTACAGAGAAGGACATAGCACTGGGACCAAACTTCTAATCTGCAATCATATTTCAAATGATGCCTGTGTAATAAAACATCAAAGCATGTGTTTACAAGGATGGATGCGCTACTACTCCCATTTATTCATTTTTAATGCAATACAGATATTAGAGCTAGAGAACAACATACAGTACATCAAGAAAATCTACACATTTGGTATATGTAGAGTTTTGTGCACTACAAGATGGCTAGATGATCTAAGTTAAAAGACACATTTTCGCAGTGACATCATTAGCTATGCCAGCAAACAACAATCTATAGTTTGAAGAGGCAGCACTGTGCTAATTGCACTTCTTGAATTGAGTATCGAAGTTAGTAGTTTTCAAACATTAGATAAACTACACTATATCTCCAAAGGTTTGTTGACATCTGTGCATCACATTAATATGTGCTTTTTGAGCATCCCACTCTTCTAGGAAGGCTTTCCAATTAATTTTGAAACGTGGCTGTGGATATCTGTGCTTATTTTGCCAGAAAGGCATACGTAAGGTTAATCATTGATGTTGGGTGACAAGGCCTGGGGCACCTTGGCATTCCAATTTTTCCCAAAAGTGTTCAGTGGGGTTAAGGTCAGGTTTCTCCGCATGTCATCCATGTTCTGCCACTCCAACCTTGGCAAAATGCAGTCTTTATGGACCGGACAAGCATATTATCATTCTAGAACAGTTTTGGCCCTTTACTTCAAATGAATGGGAGTTGTAATGTTACAGAATACAAAGATATACAATTGTGTGCTTCAAACTATGTGGCAAAAATTTGGGAAAGAACCTCTTGGGTGTGATGATCGGGTGTCCAAATAACTTTGGCCAAATGTTATTTGAATGTGGGAAATTTGAATAAAATAAATCTAAATATTAAAATGTGGAGTTAAGACAGCTGGGATCTGAATTAGAAAACTGTGTGTTCCTTATTTCCACACCTTTTAGTGTAAAGGGGCAATAAACAAGGTACTCGTATATCACATCACATCCACACTTATACAATGAAGGAACGCACGTTATAGTATGGAAGAGGAGTAGGGTGAAATTGGATTATCTCTATATCTTATATATTACAAATTCTAGATGCTCAGGAGTCTTACTGCATTAGATCTGAGGTATTCTTTATTACAGCTATTACCAGAATAAAGGCTTTCATCTTGTTTCTCTTTTGAAGGAGTCCTTTTTCCTGAAATGTGAATCATGCTAAGTAGTACTCTGAGATAATAATGCGTCTCTGTGGTGGAGTTACATGATCAATTTGGCATTTTTTGGCAAGTCAGATTTACTTTTGTTTTTTACTTTAGATGTCATAAATTGAAAAATTTGCTTGTTTGTTTTGGCCCTCATCATGTGTGACACATACTGTCATCAATGTTGAGTTGTTGCTGGCCAGATCTGGATGAGTTTATTGGTAAGATAAAAGTGGTACACGAAGCCTGGCACTGTTCCATCAGTCATTAACTATCTGGACTCTGCAAATCTACAAAATCACGATGTGCATTAGTGAACATTTCTAGGACACAGATAAAGAAATGGAAATACATTCTTTATGAAAATTTGCCTAATCTGGTCACCTGTCGATTCCCATACTTTCCATTACCAGCCACATATTTCAACCTGCAGTTAATCCTGCATCACAGGGCAGTGTAACACACTCAGAGGAATGACATATTTGCTCTTTTCTTCATGCGATGAACGTATCTCTTTTGCGCCACTTTGGAGTCCAAATGTGCTAGTGATAATATTAAGTTACAGATGGTTCTATCTTTACGCCTTTGACAGGCACATAATAAAAGATGTGTGCAAAAACTACACATAGTTTATGTCGATTCTTATTAAATGAATCACATTCAATAGCATGCCAGTGATTTGTATTTTTTTTTTTAATTAAGCCTCAAGGTTAGGAAATACAGGCAACTACTGGCTGGTTTCAGCTGCACATTTTTCCAGTTTTTAACATTTGACATTGAATATGTCTGTGCCCATGATTCATGAAGTCAGATTCTTGTTCTTGGAAGAAAGGAGTGGAACCTGAAGTGATTTGCTTCTGTTGAAGCTCATTTACCTCAAGGATTGATGTGTTGTGCAATCAGTGATGCTTTTTTGCTCACCACAGATGTAAAGAATGATTATTTGATTCACTATAGATGTTCTGTCAGCTTAAACCAGTCCAGTCAATCTTCTCTGATCTCTCTCATCAAGAAGGTGTTTCAGCCTGCAGACCAGGGGCATTACTAGGCCCTTTTTAGGGGGGGCTTTAGCCCCCCTAATCTTCTGCCCAGCCCCCCTAAAAAATTATTTGATTAATTATTTTTTGATCGCTTCAGTCCCCTTTAAAAACGCATTTGAAGCTGTGACAAGCTGCGTCATGTTTCGGCTCCTCCCCTGAACTGAGTCTGCCTGGATTCAGCACGTTTTTCAATCCGCAGGAACGGAATGTTAATATTGCTGATATGCATCGTCAAAGTTTATGGCTTTTATGTTATTTTCTGGTTAAAAGTTGGTTAAAAGTTTATTTTATTTTGTCAAAAAAGTTCCTTATCTGAGGTTTTTATATGAGCATAGAAATGCAAACAGTAAAATGTTGTGTTTGTACTGGAAACGTGTGCACGTGTGGTTGTACAATGAGTAATGCATCAGGAAGTCTTCATTGTAAAAAAAACTACATTCACAACTCAAAATCTTCTAGTGACTGGTCACATCTAAATCTTTCATTTTTTTACAGTGAAATACAGGGAATACAATGGAATAGTGGATTACAATAAGGTTAGTAGTATACAGTACAACCCTACCCCCGGGAGCTGAGCCCCCATAAAATAAAAATTCTATAATGACCCCTGCTGCAGACCCTGTGCTCGTGGGATGTTTTCAGTTTTTCCTACCATTCTGTTTAAACTCTGGAGACTGCTGTGTGTCTGAAAATCCCAGGTGATCAGCATTTTCTGAAATACACAAACCAGTCTATCTGGTTCCACAACTATGTCATGGATAATGTCACAGAGATAACATTTTTCCCATTCTAACATTAACTGAAACTCTTGACCTGTATTTGCATGATTTTATCCAACGAGCTGCTGCGATGTGATATGGCTGATAGGATAACTGCATGAATGTGCAGGTGTACAGGTGTTGCTGACAAAGTCGTGAGTGCATGTTTGCCTAAGGTGAGGTAAATCCTTTGCCTCGATTCACTGATAATGTTTTTTGTTGTACAGTTCACTCCAGAGGCTTAGTAATGAATCTTGATGGAAAAGTTAAAAGGATGACAATATTAACAAACGCTGTCATGAACTTGTGCTTAATAGACTCATAAATAAACTAAGGCCTCTATTCCGGTGCAAATGACTCAGGGTTGTGCTGCAAGCCACTGTTAATGTGTTCACAACTAAGCATCAGTAGCAGCACATCAGCAAGGGATTATAATGACAGTTTTCTTGATATCCAAAAGGCTTACTTGTCATTTAATGATACACAAGGTGCAAGTTCATATTAAATGTCTTAGACAGTAATGAAGGGCTAAAGGCTAAACAGAGGTCTGACTACATGACACAGTATATGCACACTGTCAGCAGCTTAACACACTTTACATTTAACTGTGTAATTTGGGTTCACTCGCTGACCCTGGGAGCTATTTAGTAGTGGTTTTGAGTCATGGAATATAAGAACTGCCATTAATTTCCACTCACTGTCTGTGACTATAATACCTTAGTGAATTTAATTGATGAAATTAATTTTATTATATACATTAGATACAAGTACATTAAATAATATTGTGTATAATGCAAAAAAAAAAAAATCAAAATAAGCTAGGTTTAATGTCATATTTTAGTTTTTTCCCCCTCTGTTTAATATTACAAAATACACAATGGCAACATAGATCCTGCCTGTTTACTCAGTTGTGATTCTTTTTGTGATTGCATTGAAACCATGCTACAACTTTTACAATGAACAAACACAGACGTACTGTATATACGTTCAAATGCAAGGTGATTTATTGCATGACATTCAAGTGTTACATTCGTGTTGTTGCAGTATGTGAAAAAAAAATGAATATACAGATAACAGAAAACGGTACTACTAGCAATATCAAGTGATATTAGTAGGAAATTGCAACTGAAAATATTGAAAACATTCAGTTATGAATTTAACAAACAATTATTGATGAGAATGGAATATAGGTAGGCAGATTTGGTCTTGGCAGATTAGATCTGCTACAGTACACTGCTGCGAGAGACTTGCCCCATATGATCCTTTGGTTTTTTTTATTATGCTAATAGTGATGCTGAATAAATACAAATTCTGAATCATTCTTGATTTCCAAACTATTCTCACAAACTCACACATAGTATAGTCCGGAATATTGAGTACACTTGTTCAAATCCCCAAGATTAAATTATTACAAAGCATTACATGCAGAAAGTTTTCTTTCCATTTTAAAATTAATTTTAAAAAATTACTTTTTAGTCTAAACCTGTAGAAGTGAATGTAGGTCGCTTCATGCCAAATGCAGAGATGTCTGCGAAGGCTGCCTGAAAATGAAACCATGTTCGACTTACACGCTCTAATATTGTATTGGGTTTGTACTTGCCATTATGCTGTATATGTGAGTGCACAACAGGGTGACTGAAGCCTCCTAATTTGTACCATAATATGTCATATAGTTTATGGAAGCATGTCGAACATTGTGTCTATTTTGAGTTAAGTGTGAACTCCAGGAAAACTGAACTAAATCAAACCATCACAGTTACGATACTTTTGTGCACTGTGGTCATGGATAACCGGTAGAAAATACAAAAATGATGTTTATCCATTAACAGTGGTTTGAGTCATTTTCCCAAGATTTTTGCATCAATTTCATAAAAAAATAGCTTAAGCTTTCATTTATTTAAAAAAAAAAAGAAAGAAAAACGTTGTGTGCCATGATGGTAGCGGTACAATGTGTTTGGTGTGAACTGAACAGACAGATATATATCTACTATAAATTGTGGATTGGAGGAATGAATTCTCTAACATTGTTTTTTGAAGGAAGCAGAATGAGTAGGAAAAAAGGGTGGAAAAAAAAGTCTGTGGAAGACTTTTAGTCTAAAGACAATTCAATAATAATTACCCAAGCAGACACACTGGGAGACTTAAAGTGTATGAGAGCTTTGTGAGGGGATCAATATCGAGTTGGAGTTGGAGAAAGAAGACAGACCCATGGGACACCTCAACAGACAATCCCATCATCCTTTTTACTCGGCGAAGGAAATCCCTGCTGTCGACGATTCCCTTTATTTAGAAGACATGAGAACTAGGTGTTTTTCTTTATATGCCTGAATTGATGTTATTATAGAATTACTACAATGTTAAATTTAATGAGACTATATAGAGTTTGTCTATATATGTACAGTATATATGTATATATCAAGTTGCTATTATATACAAAATAATCAATATCCTGCAGTTTCTTACTTTTTAGATTTTCACTTCAGAATATAGAAAGCAAGGTGGGACTTTAAATGATGGATGGTAGAATGTTTGGCTGTCTTTTTTTGCTCGGGGCGACTGAAACCGACACAGAAAGCAAAAGAAGGCTTGCTGGCCTGCCTTTTGCCTTGTTCACTGAGCTGTCTGTGCATCGATTTCACTAAACTCTAAAGCTGTACTCGTCCTCTTATGTAAACCTCATGTGTAAAAGGAGATTTGGCATAGTCAAAGATTTCGCTTTCTTTTGTTTTGGTTTTAAATCTCTGTCATAAACAATAGGAATTGAGGTAGCAATTTTTATTTGTAGAAGAAAGTAGTGTTTTCTTTTTTATTGTAATCTCAAGTAAGTGATTAGTTCTCTACACATCGATCAAATATGACGTTCTTATTGATTTAGAGATACGGTTGTCTGTGTCTGTCACCCTGTAGGGGAATCTGAGTTGAGCTTAAAGCCGGTGCTATGGAAGGAACGGAGCCGCGTTAGCCAGCAATCCTCCCTCTACTTAAAGACAAATTAAGCCATTGATTTCTCCCCTTGTACTTCAACCAATATTGATTTGGCTGTGTCGTCTAAAATTACCTTAGCTAACAATGCATCCATTACCCACACCCTGTAACCAATTTTATAGAGAGAGAAGTCATTTCCACAAACACACCCCCCACACCCCCATATAAACACTGACACTAACAAGAACATATGATACCCATGAAACCATATCTGGAAAATATATCAACTTCTACATAAGCCTTTGCAAGGTTCGAGGCATATAAAACATGAAGAACAACATAATGCTCTGTTATAAATTCTACTCCTTTCATTGCAAGTCCTGGTTTCCATCACATCTAATGCTGTTTTATCATTCTCAATGTGCTTTTGTTATTTTTTTGCTGTTTTAGTTTTGGTGCTGTCTTTATTTTTTTAGTTAGTTTAGTTGTTTATGCTTTGTTGTTGTCTCTAGTTCTTCAGCTCTTCAGTTGGCTGGGTTAGCTTCCTACCCAGGCATCGAACCCAGGCTGTGGCAATGAGCATTAAGTATCCTGCTGTTGGTCCACTAGAAGTCCTATAGATTCAGAAAGACATCATTGTCTTAAGTTTTGATCATTACTGTTCTTTTAATATGTTTATACACTTACATGAAGCTTTATAAAGCTTTATGTTACAGCTCTGTCTTGTTATCAGGTACCAAAGCTCGTAGACTGAGATGCTGAGATTTGTGCTATGAAATGAATAATGTCTGAGCATCAGTCAGAAGCCTCCTTTCTAATATATGATGTAAACTGAGAAGAGAGAGAGCGAGAGAGAGAGAGAGAGAGAGAGAGAGAGAGAGAGAGAGAGAGAGAGAGAGAGAGAGAGAGAGAGAGAGAGAGAGACTGGTATGCAAAGTTTGCAGAGAAACATGTCGTCCTTCATCAGTTGTGCATGCCAAGTGCTTCTGAAGCTCTAAGGGTGAAACCAGGTGATATTCTTCAAAGCCTTCATTCATTCTAAAGGGTTCAAAAGTTTAGAGAGTGTATATAAGCTCTTTCTCTATGAGTGTGCTCACTTTGTGGCTGCCACAGAAACATGTAGCACTGCTAACAAAGATATCAATTACAGATGGATTTTCTCACCACTAAATACAAGAAATCCTCATTTCTGTTGGTGCTGAACAGAACTGTCTGCTGGATCTTCACTTACTTTCCCCAGTGTACAGATCACACGCATCAGTGCATGAGGAGCACTGGGTGTACTTGGTGACATTTTGTCCTGTAAGACAATGCAGTGCATTGTTTAGAGCTAATGTTTTTCTTTTTGAGTATCTGTGCTAAAAACGATCCACTCGACCGATACTAATAGAGGGACAAAACTGTGTACATATAATGTAAAGATTTTACAGTCCGGTTCGGCCAATTCCTTTCTTTTTTTTCTACACTAAAGACATCTGCGCATGAGATCAATATAAGAATGCGAGATGATAGATGAGAATTTGAGCTTCCATCCTCTGCTACTTTCATCAAGATGTGCTGAATGCGATACAGTTCTGAACTTATAGTAGCTTGTGTTTGAAATCACCCATTTTTCAAGTGATCAAAAATATTTGTACACGTGACTGATAGGTTGCTTTGGTACACTGATTGTTTAAGCAATGAAGTGCTCTGAATATTTACTGTTGGCATGAGGTCTGGGTTTCACCTAAAAAAAAAAAACAAATTAACCAAACCTGAAGACCCGAGAGTTGTCTATGGGAGAAAATCAAAACATTTTGTAGCTGAGAAATTAGAAAAATCAATCAGAGCTATTGCACAAGCATTGAGGATAGCCATAATAACAATTTGGAATAAAAAAAAGAAAGAAACCAGTGGTGTACTTACAAGCTGACATCAAACAGGGAGGTCAAGGAAAAAACTCCAGAGGGTGAAAGAAACATCCACAGTTCATGAATCAAGATGATGATCCAATAGATACAAACTCAACTGTACTTTTGGAGGGGACTGTATGTTAAGTAGTCACTGTATGTCACTCTAATGAACAGATAATTTGGATATATTTCACAGCTGTTGATAGTAAATCAACAATTGCAGAGAAAACAAAAAAACACCTTGCTGCAAATTCTGATGAAAATACCAACAGAAGGAACTACAGCATCATCCTACAATACAGGAAACCTGAGAAAACATCTTAGCCATAAAAGTCACGCACAAGGAGCCCATTGTTAGCACCAAGAAACACTGCAGCAAACATTCTAGGTGTGCGAAAAAACAAAAGACAGCAAACCTTACTGTAGGTGAGTGAAATGAAGGCAAAAACTTTGCTACAGTTGCTACAAACAATTAATACATAAGACTGCATTCAATCATGGAAGACAAATTCAATCATGGAAGACATGTGAGCAAATAAAAATACAATATTTGACAACAATGCAATTTCATGACAATTAAAATAAATGTTTATTGACAAAAAAACAGCATCAACATCTGAGAAAAAAAAAAAATATCGCAATAATAACAGGGTTCAATGGGGTCTGACAAATGACCAGTCATGTTCCTACTGTACATTTATCTGTAAATATGAATCTTGTATTTATAGCATGTTTAACAGAAACAAGATCATAATGAGGTCATATTCCTTAGTAGAGTCATCTGTGTGAATCCAGAGTAGTTATACCTAAAAGGGCAACTCTGTGTGTATAAAATGTCTTATCTTTTAATAGAACTGGATGTACCTCGAATCTATTTACTCAAGTACCATTTATTTCATTCAAATATATTCCATTTCCCAAAACACACATAAAACTTAGGATACATAGAGATAACCAAATATTAAAGTCTTTTTTAAAACATTTAGTTCTAGTCCCTCCAAATGTATTGGAACAGCAAGGCCAATTCTTCTGTTTTTGCTACATGCGAAAAACATCCGCGTTTCAGAACACAAGATGAATATGACATGTTAGAGATGTTAGAGATGTTCTGATATTTACATGTAGACATGCTAAACAACTTAGAAGATGACATGGGTCACAGACCGCCCAATTTGTAGATGAGCAAAATTATAGGAATAGATCCACTTGATCCACCAAAGTAAATAAGACTTAAAATTTGGTTGAATATCCCTTGCTTAGAATAACCCCTAAGTTAAACCTTACACAAACTGTTGCATTTTTTCTTTTGTAAAGCTGTTCTGTGATTGTACCGCAGATTCTTTCAGCTGCTCCTTGGTAGACAGAATGTTTCTGTAGATTTCTGAATTCATTCTGCTGCAACCATCAGTAGTTACATCATCAATAAACATTACGGAGCCAGTTTGAAAATCAGCCATGCAAGCCCAAGCTGTGACGCTCCACCATCCTAGACCGATGAGCTCATATTTAGTGGTTCATGAACAGATGGTTTCTTTCTCCACATGATGGTAGAGGTTTAACTTGGTTTAACTTGAACTTCTGAGGATCCTCTCTGTATTCCTTTAGTCACATCTCTGTCTTCCTTTTACATACCTGGGCACTACGAAACACAAAACACTCGTCAGCAACATGGGTGGGTTCAGACATTAGAATCCATGTTTTAAGTTCTTTATCACAAACTCAAATTCTAAAATGTATTTTTGATTTAAAATTCAAATGTCTTCAGCATATAGCAAAAACAAAAGAATGCCCTTGCTATTCCAATACATTTGGAAGGGATTTGTATGTAAGTACTCTAATGACCAGACTGTATGATGTATTTCACAATTATTGACAGCAATCAAGCAAAGCAGCCTGGAAAGTGTGAGAAAATACCATAAGAAGGAACTAATGCATTTTTTTTTACAATACAAGTAACCTGATAGAACATTTTAAACATGAAACTTATACAAAAGGTTCACAAACGAGCTCATTTTTAGCCACAATCAACACTTCAGTGAATGTTACTAGGTGTGATAAAATGTCTTTGGGCCACCCTTATGTGAAAGAAAGTAACTGGAATGATGAAGACAAAAACGTACTGCATTTACAGCATTACAGAAGCACTTCACTAAAATTCTTTTCAAAGGCAATCAAAATAAATCAGTTTATTGGATTAGATTAGATTAGATTAGATTAGATTAGATTAGATTAGATTAGATTAGATTAAACTTTATTGTCATTACACATGTACAAGTACAAGGCAACGAAATGCAGTTTAGGTCTAAACAGAGTGCAATAGTAGCAAGTGCAGGATATACAGTTTGTACAAGATTTAAATAAGTTAAATAAAGTGGTAATATGGAGTGGTTTACAGGTGTGTGTACTATGAACAAATATACAGATTTACAGAAGATTATGTGCTGTAACAAAATATATGGCTATTACTATAAACAGTAATTTATAGATATGTATGTTCTATGATTATAATATACAAATGAATATATATATATATATATATATATATATATATATATATATATATATATATATATATATATATATATATATATATGTACTATGAATATAATGTACAGATGAATATATATACATTCTATGAATATAATGTACAAATGAATATACTGTATATACTGTATGCTATAAACATAATATACTGTACAGAAGTTTATTACTATAAACTAAAATTTACAGAAGGGTATGTGCTATAAACAAAATGTATTGTTATTAACAAAAGTCTTCATTTCAGTTGCCAAATGCTTAGCAGTAGCAACATCTGAGACAGTGAAGGCAGAAATTAAATTCTTCAGTTCTGTAATTCTTTATAGCTCAGTAAACTAGATTAGCTAGCCAGTAATTCTGATGATTTACAACATGAGATTTCTTTATTAAAATGCTGGTGTTAGGTAGTGATTGTTGTGTTGTGTTGAATATATAAGCGATGCTCAGGATAATGTGTAAGCGGCAACTTGACGGGTAGTGAAGAAATAGGTATGATCTAACATAATCTAGCTGAGAAGCTAACATAGGTAGCTTTTAACTGAAACCCCAAAAGCTTTTGACTAAGGTAGCTTTTACACTGGTAGTATAGTGAATAATTGATGAGGTGAAGGTAGTCATGTGGTCCAGCAAGCACCCCGCAGTACCAAACTCGAGACAACCTGTAGGACAAAATGTTGAAATGTTCACCTGTTAGCATAGCAGAGAAAGCTGGGCTTGTCATTACAGAGAGGTCTTTTCTCCAGGCTGCCAGCAGTGCGGTAGAGCAGTACATTAGACCTGCTTCCAGCTGCCATGGCAATGAGTAAGGCCGAACTTCTGCATCCCGTCAGCAACTAGGGGTCAGGAAGCTCCAGATTCCTGCTGCATAGTCAGCATTGATTCTGCTGCACTTCGCTAAAACAAGGGTCTAAGAACTGGTTGTAAGTAAGGGCATGGTGTGAGGAGGGCCTGGGATGCATGAATGTGTGGAAGTAGATAACCGTTTAGTGCTAATAAAATGAGGGAAGGTTAGGGCAGAGAGAAATGAGATCAAGCTCAGGGAGACCTTGCGGGCATGCAAGGGAGGAGGGCCAATGACACAAGAATCAATGCAGCATATTAGTCTCAGTCCGGTGGCTAGGACAGCAACACTCTCTCTCTCTCTCTCTCTCTCTCTCTCTCTCTCTGTCTCTCTCTCTCTCTCTCTGTCTCTCTCTCTCTCTCTCTCTCTCTCTCTGTCTCTCTCTCTAAAATATGGCTTTTGTTGTACAGTCTCAAACTGATTCTTGCACTAGTGCATGTAGTATAAGGTCTTATTCAAACAACACTGTACTTACATTTACACCATTTAGCAGACACCCGTACACAACTGAACAACCACTGAAATGTTGATTATCAAAGGTGTTGCTAAAGGGCACAGCAGTGACCGTGAGATTGGAGCTCAAAACCTACCAAGACATTATCCAATGTCATAACCACTGAGCTACCACTTCCAATCACTACTATCACTACCACTCCCATATAACTATCACTTTTCTCATCTCTTCAGTGAAAACCTTTACCTTATTCTTAGCTAACAAGAGTGGAACCCAATGTGATCTTCTGCTTTTGCAGCTCATTCACCTCAATGTTTGAAATGTTGTTGTGCAATCCGAGATACTTTACTGCTTACTACAGTTGTAAAAAGTGATTATTCAAATTCTTGCAGTCTTCCTGCCTGCTAGAACATTTCTGGCCATCATCTTATGATCTTTCTTTCAACAAATCTACTCTCAGAATTATTGCTCACCTGTTTTCTTTTTTGTTTATTTTGGGAGTGGGGTGGATTTTGCAACCTATATAGTCTCTTTGGACTATAAGTTTTGTGTTGAAAATCCCAGGAGCACTGCAGTTTGTGAAATACTCAAACCAACCCATCTGGCAACATCAACCAACAGCCAAAAAGATAAACTGATGCTCTTCATCTGTATCTGCATTACTTTGTGCATTGTGCTGCTCCTTGACTGGCTGATTAGATAATTGCATGAATGTGTAGGTGTATGGGTGTTCCAAATAAAGTGGCTGTGAAGAATCAATCCAATTAATGAGAGAAGAACGTGTAGGCTTAAACAATATAATAAAACTCTGTGCTTGCACAAACTATACAATGTTGGCATTACAGAATATACAACATTCATTGAGCTAAGGAAAGTCAGTTTACTCAATCAAGTATTAGAAGCCTGTGTACAGTGTAGCCTCCATTGGAAAACACACACACTGGATTAAAATATAAATATATGACAGAAACAGTCTACAGGTGACTGCAGGTGAGATCCAGACTGGACACAAATGCTCTCGCTCTCACAGTCATACTTGTTCTGTACTAGCCTCTTCATTATCCATGTATAGTAATGCACACCATTACAAGTCGTGGCCTAATGGTTAGTGAGTCTGACTCGTAACCCAAAGGTTGTGGGTTTGAGTCTCGGGCCGGCCACGGCTGAGGTGCCCTTGAGCAAGGCACCGAATGCCCCCCCAACTTCCCCCCGGGCGCCGCAGCATAAATGGCTGAGAACGATGGGTTAAATGCACAGAACAAATTCTGAGTATGGGTCACTGTACTTAGCCGTATGTCACTTCCCTATTCTGTAGCAGGACTGTGTGGGTGACTTTTACCAAAGCTCGGGTTTTCTGTCCCAGGCCCGTGTAGCCAGCAAGAAATTAGAGGAGAGCACAACAAAGAAATTAGAGGAGAGCACAACAAAAACATCACTGGGCATTGTGGCTCCAAATCCCATCAATTCATCAGGTGTCAGACATTTCAAATTTTGCAATGATATGAAGTAGGTGAACATGTGGAAAATTACTCATTGACCTCATATACTGTACTTTGCATTTGCATGAAAGCACTCTAGTCAGTTAGGTAGTTAGTATTTTAGGAAGGAACACACAATGTGAACACCTTTCTTTGCTATCCACCTGATGATGGGAGAGGACTGACAACACAAAATTAATGATTCTTCACAAAAATAGAGCATTTATGGTAGATTTTAAAGTCAACATGATGTCTCTGCTAAGTGTTTGTTTTATGACCAAAGACTCTTAGCTTTGGATGAGGTTTGAAAAGATCTCCTGCATTGTTTGAAATTGGAGGTGATGACTTGTGCATCCCTGCCAGCCTCAAACAAGAGCTTGTCCTCTGAGTGAAAAAGGACAGATTAGTACAACGTCCTGGGTGTCCTGTGGTAACATCGTGCATGTCATTGGCTCCTCCAATCCCTGCCGTTTCTTGGCTGATGAATATTTATAGCTGTCCTCTCATATTTATGGGGAGAGGTGCTCATGTGGTGGTTCGGCATTGAAAGCATGGTGGACTCACACTGGTTGTCCATACATATTCACTGAGCATTTCATGTAGCCAGCATGAGGGCCAGCAGAGTTTTCTCCATATTCAGAAAGCACCTCTTGCACTTTTCCTGTAATCTCTTAAAAAGTAGCAGGTATTTAATTCAAACCTTAAAACTCTGATTTCAAAATCTGCTAATAGAGACAATGTTTATTGTTCATATCTACATTATATATATATATATATATATATATATATATATATATATATATATATATATATATATATATATATATATATAGTCCATAATATGAAATATACACAGACACACCAAGCCAAATCCATAACACACTAGAAAACAAATGCCTGAATATTATTGTCACCATCTGTATGTGACACATAAAGTGTTTAAAAACTCGTCTTCTGCAGGTTAATTAAAGAGAGATAGGTGTAAAAACCTAAGTGTTACTCTGATTGGGTCTGAGTAAGCAGTGAAGAGGAAGAGCTCCCTCTAGTGTGTAGTGAGAAGCTTGCACATTTTTTAGGTAATTGAGAGGTCCAGTTTCCTCCCCAGTGCAAAAACATGCATCGTAGTGCCGACTGACATTGACATCTAAATTGTCTGTAGTGTGTTAATGGGTGAGTGTGTGTTTGTGTGTGTGTGTGCCCTGTAATAGGTAGGCACCCTATCCTTGGAGGCCTCCTTCTTGTACCCTAGGTCTCCTGAGATCTCCTCATCTCCAGGCTCCCAGTGATCCTGTGTAGAATAAATGGCACAGAAAATAGATGAATGGATGGACTGATATTATATAGGCTCTTGTTTCAGAACCTCTTAAGTGTCAGAGTCTGGAAATTTAAGGTCTATACAGTAGATCTGATCTACTGCCATCTGTCACCAATGTCTGTGACATCACACAGTCACCTTTGTTCAAAAAACTATTGTTTTTTGTTTTTTGGAATATATGATAACTTGAACATGAATATACAAACATTAAATGCTTGTTCTAATAAGTAGTAGCTGATAGCTTCCACTTGTCATCAAATTTACAATCAAACTCTTTCCTGGACTAACTGATAATAGAATTTTTTAACAATTGAAAATAAAACTCTATGTACCTTGTCAATATTATTAACACAAGCATCTTTAGCCTGTTGTAATAACCCTTTATAGATGTTTATGTATGTTTATGTTGGTTGTCTTTAAGGATTGGTACAGGTACTCTTGTGACACAAATTTGTGTAATGTCTTCTCTTTAACTGGTTATAACTTTCATAAAACAACCTAATATTATGTCATTGGTACAGTATAGGGCTGTTGGTATAAGGCTTTGTACCATAAATGGTACTCTAAGTTTACACAGGTTTCATGCTCTGTTCATAAGGTTGACATAAGACCATAACATTCTATTTATCTTGTTATAAATGTCTAAATTCAAACATGTCAATAAAAAGCTGTCACTTTTCACTTGGTTTTAAAAATGCAGTCTTTTGACACCTGACACCTTTCAGTATAAGGCTTTATAAATGATTATGTCAGGTGTCATGTACAGTATCTGTGTGAACTCTACCCTTAAGTAAAATGTTACTAAATTCCTTATATATGGTGCTGATAACGCCAAGTTCGTGAGTTTGAGACCTGTACGCGCCATTTGAGAAATTTCCCCATTGTGGGACGAATAAAGGTATATCATCTTATATACAGTAGACATACATTTTTTTACTCAGCACATCATATAGTGATCTATATTCATTGAACAACATTATTATTATTCAATGAATACAAAAACAAATGATGCTGAGTCACATGAGTGAGAACATTGTCATTGCTTCACTACATGTGGTGAAGCAACAGTGTGATTTTGGTTATATTTGTTGTGCCCACACACATTCACTGCTTCTGGCCGTGTGAGGGTGTAGGTGGAAGTGGGAAAGTGTCGGTGTCCAGCATGATCATTCTCTGAAGCTTTAAGCACCGAATTTAGATTTTTTAACAGTCAGGTGCAGTAGGCAGCTAAGTTATTAATAAAAGATAATGAAGGTTCCGTGCTGGTTTGAAAAGGGCTTTAGATCCAGACTACAAAGTAACAGCAGAGACAATCTTTGTTGGACAGAGGTGTCTGCCAATCTCCTGTTGGCTTTACACAAGTCACTTTGAAGCCTGAGTTTCTGGGATAACAGTAGTACTACTTCCATAGATAGTCTTGTTAGTGCACAGCCCTCTGCAGTCCCCCGGATCCTATGTGTCTCCTCATTACTGAAGGTTTCACAGTCTGTGCCACTGCTTCGATCAGCAAGTCACACTGCTGCTGTGGAGACTGAACACCTGCAGAGCATCATGATCCATGATTCTCTCAGGCTGGAAGGTTTTGCACATCTACCAATTATGCAAGTTTCTGCTTCTGGAGAAGGGTTGGTGGGTAAAAGAGCGGTTTGAGAAGATTGCTTGATTTACTTTGAGATGTTTACTCATTTTCAAACATAAGAATCAATATCAAAATTAAAAAAAAGAGATTCAACACAATAAAAATTTTGAATCTATTTAATTATGAAGATAAATCCCAATCCAACAAATTAGGAAATGAATAAGCTACATGTTTATGTTGGGTTTAATATGTACTTGCATTGTACAGTACCTGAAAATTATGAAATGCATAAACTAGAAACTAGAAAGTTTATAAATATATGTAGGCATTTCATGCTAGTCTTTCAACAAGCAAGCTCTTATAAACCTAAAAAACAAAAAATAATATCAATAAATTGCAAAGTAATTACACAGGTGGTTGAGATGGTCAGATACTCACATACCTTTGGCCATAAAGTGGACTACTTTTTTATGCTTATTCAAAGCTTTTATTTCTAATAGCAAAGTGATCTGTAAATGGAATAATTCATGCTTTTACACTGAGAATGAGTAAACATATAGAAAATGCAGAACTATAGAAATATAGAAAATAGATCCCTACAGGAACACCAGAGGGCGGTCTGGTTGGGCTTTGTTTATTGTCTCTTCCCATGTGCTTCTGTTCATGTTTTGTGTCGGCCCAATACCCCAGCACCACCCTTCCACCTCTGCAAACCATGCCCTATAGTTCCTTATGTCTCACTAATTACCCTCCCGATATATACCTTTTGCTTGCTGTTTGAGAGTCCTTGTCTTGGGTCTCCTTTTTTCTGGTGCTTGGTTTCTGTTTTGTGATTTGTTATTTTGTATTTTAGTTGTCTAGTCTCCCCTATTATTTCCATAAATTGTAAATCTCCATTTTTCCATATAATCCCTGCGGTTGCATCTGATTCCACTCCGTGAAGGCACCAGTTTCTGACAAAGACTTAGTTTTATTACTGTTATTTTATAATAGTTTCATAAAAAGAAATATCTGGAGAAGTCCAGCAATATGTTTACATTTTTATCCATGAAATGGTAAAATAATTGAACCCAGCACATAATCATAATGCATTATATTATATCAGAAAGTTATTCTGGATAAGGGCGTCTACCAAATGCCGTAAATATTATTATTAACTGCTGTGTCAACTGTGACATGGATCTCTCTGACTGAAATCAATTTGTTTTCCTCTGATCAGCCAAGAGAGATACATGGAGGAGTAGAAGACGTGCTCACACTTGCCTACACACTCCCACTGAGGCCGGGAGCAGGAGAAAATAAATAAAATGTTCTTTAATTGTTATTCAAAATAAAATTATTTTCCTGATGTGAAGCTTATCGATGACAAACAAAGAGAGAGAAAGAGAGAGAAAGAGAGAGAGAGAGAGAGAGAGAGAGATGGCTGAAAGTCACCTTAATATCACAAATGATTTTTAATACAGCTCTGTAGATGCAAAATGTTGCTTAGAAATCTGCACTGTATGAACTAAAAAGACAACACAGACTTTTAGTGCCATAATACCTGACATTTCTGTAGACATTCAATACAAAATATTTAAATCAGAAACTGAATAGAATAGCTTCAACCCAGAAGTAGCATCTGTCATCATCTTGATCAGCCGTCGGGGAGACAGCAGGGTTATAGAAGCTGAACGGCCAAAGAAAAAGTCAATTAGTCCCTGTAAGAAAGAATCAATGATGGTAATATCTCCCAGCCTATGTGACAGCCCTGCCGCAGGAGATCTCTGAGTAATACGCTTTCACAACAGTTAGGACAGCAGTGTTGTGAAGCTGGTCTCTATGAACATTACAATTCATGTGTAGAAATCAGTTGAGCAAGAAGAAAATCAGAGAATTCTTTCATTTCGACACTTTGAAAGAATGCATTCAATATGCCTTGCGTTTGAAAACTACTAATGCGAATCTGTTACGTGTTGGCAGAAGGTCTAGAAAATCGATTGCTTTTGTTCATGTGTGTGTTCACGTGAAACTAAAAGTGACACAGGAACACTAGTTGATGGATAGATTTAGGTTAAAGTCACAATAAGGGCTTGGAGCGAGAGGACCGCTCAGGAGCTGAACACCAGGGAGCATGGTAATTGTACAGTATCTGAAACGACTGCTTTAAGACTACACAGGAACTAAAGGTAACATCAGATTTCCTGAAATACGGTGCAATTCAGTTAAACACTCATGGTGAAATTTATTATACCAGTAAATAAAATATGTAGAATATCTCCACTTTCTCCCCTGATCTGTCATCTCACATGTTCAAATGGATTTAATCTACTTCTCACAGAGCGGTCTATATGAATGTCAGAAGCTACTGGATGCATGGCGTGCACAAGTCTAGTGAATCCCTGCCTCAACGGCATTCCCTGATATGTTAAAGTAGCCGTGTTTTAACAGCACAAAAAATATTTTCTTTCAAAAGCAATTATGAGATCCACAGGTTCAGTGTGCTTGAAGAATTTGCATTAGGAGTGTAATACAATGCCACTATATGCATCTGTTTAGTGCTCTAAATATCTGTAACTATAACTTGCTAACTAACTGGTTAAGAATAAAACGTATTAATAGTAATAGTAAAAGTATTCTTTCTTTCTTTCTTTCTTACTTTCTTTCTAATTTCTTTCTTTCTTTTCAACATAAACAAACTAGTAGCCTAATTTATACCACTGTAATCCTGATTGAGGTTTACTGAGGATAAATGACTAAATGCTACTGTATAATGCATTGATCATTTTCACATTAATGAATGAGTTCTTTCTGTGTTCCACAAATTTCAGTTTGATTTCAAACACCACCAATGTTGTCATATCGACTTGAATGTACCTACCTTAACTATGACTCAGAACATGACTCTAGTGACTCAGAAGGGCAGACCAGTGCTATTACACTGAGATCCTCTAAGCTTGGTTAATTGCCAGAAAGCAATTCAACATGGATCGTGAATTTAACGTTCTAAGTTAGCTTGTTTTTCTGACTATAAAATCCTTGCTAATGCAGCTGGTATAGCTGATGATTTAAACTTGTTTATTGATGAAGTATTTTACTTCTTGATTTCCTTGTGAAAAATGTATTGTATAACAAGCAATTTTAAGTATAGAATGATTTCCTCATTCTGGCCTGTATGTGGCTACATGTTTATGATGCAAAGATAATGACTGTTGATAACCAAAGAGATAAGAATTATCCACATTCTCTCTCTCTCTCTCTCTCTCTCTCTCTCTCTCTCTCTCTCTCTCTCTCTCTCTCTCTCTCTCTCTCTTAAACGCACACACCACACAAGCCCTGTGTAAGAATTCATTTAGGAGAGCATGAAATAAGAAATTTTATCGCTTGGCTGCCCAGCAGGCACAGTCCAATCACATCCCACATTAACATTAATATGAAATTATGCAGATATGACGACCTTTTTCAGTGACCCTTCTGCCCAGCACCATGCCTCTGCCTCAGCAAGCCATGTGCAAAAACAGCTACTGTCTCTTTCTGGTCTGGTAACTTGAAAACTCTATAACATATGGTTAGCGCTGTGTGAGCTGTTTGAAAACAAAGTGTGCATAGTAGGGATGTCAGTGAGTTGCATATGGTGTTTTTGGAGGTTTATCAGAGCTGAACTGAAGAGACTAAATACAAAATAATACAAGGATGTTATGTAAGAGTTACTGTTTTCTTTTTTTTTCAATCCTGGACACTCATCACTTTGTCTAGCATTAATAGCATCATAGCAGCATAAAACACTGCGTATTGAGGACACATGATTTAGCCAGTACAGCATAATACAGCGGGAAACAACGAAGGAATTGGTCATTAGTGCTTTGGTTGCTATTTTTTAGAATCACAACATGTAAGCATTTTTATATTTAGCACTAGAGATTCTGTGTGTGACTAAACTGCTATGTACTTATAGGTTCGTTCATCAAATAAGCACAAGAACCTTTCATGGTGGTGTGGAACATGGTTAAGAGGATAGTTTAAATAATTGTCTGTGTGATACAAAGATAGCTTTTTTTGTAGTTATAGAGATGGAAGACTTTCAAAATAAACACAGTAAATTCTTTTGTGTTTGATCTGTTACAGCTCATTAATGTTATCTCTATGGATGGCAAACTTGTACTTTGTCATTTGGCCTTTTGGCTATACTGTCTCAGCAAAGCCATTGCTTTGGTTTTCTCATCCTTCATCCTCATCTGCAAGGCATTTGCAAAGGTCATCATGGTAATAGATGCAAGGGACACTTTAATAAGAATGTATGAATCGACATTTTTTCAGAGGAAGCAGAAGTTTACTCAGACGCCTTTATTTAACGAATCTCACCTATGACCAAAGATCCAAACATCCACACCTCTACAGATCTGATTCCTATCTTAATCCCCAAATCCTAGGTCATACCAGTCACAGGAAAACATCAGCTACCCAATTAAATTCAGTCTGCAATCAGGCCAAGAAACACCAGGTTAAGAAATGTCACTCACGAAGTTCCAGTGTAGATGATTAGACAAAAAGAGTAGCAAAGTATCAGTCGTAAGTACAAGAGAAAGTTGTCAGATTTCAAGCCATCGGTAACATATTGATGTTGTTCGTATGAGTGTATAATCTCTAGCTACACCCCAATAAATTGGACAAAATGGCAAACTTTAATACGTTATTAAATGTACACTTTGTGGCCTTCTACTCCTAAGTATTTGTATAAACCTTACAGTCATACGTGCTTGTTGAACATCCCATTCCTTCAAAAGTCTTCCTTTACCCCCAAATCCACCTGTTGCTAAGTTTATGCTAATTCTGTCAGGTACTGCTTCGACGATTCCCTGTCTGAACATCAGGGGGACATCCTGGCAGGCTTTGTTTGTCTTGGGCCATGTGCTTTTGTTTTTGTTTTGTGCATCACTTGTGTTTGCCCTGCACTATCCTTAATCCGTTCCGCCTCTGCACACCTGTTCCTCATGTCTCCATGATTGTCCTCCTTATATATACCTGTTGTCTTGTTCTTGTGGTTTGTTTGGTTTTGTGTATTGTTGTGGCTCCATGGATTTTGTTTTAGTTACTTTGTTTTCCATATGTTTTTTTTCCCTTAATAAAGCTCCTTTTTGTTATCCCTGCATTTGTGTTTGGATTTTATCTTCATGAAGTAGAACACAACTGAAGCTCGTACATCTTTAGATGCCTCAGGATCCTCACAGGGTTGACCTCATCTTAAGAAGGTCCAAAATTTTCATGACACGGAACACAACTGGAGCTGGTATCTCAGGATGCCTTGAATGGGATTGATAGTCAGGTGTACACATACTTTTAAATATGAAATAAGTTGGTTTTGTTCTATGTGGAACACAATATATTTCACAAGATAGTAAGACATCTCTACAGTACAGTTTGTGCTCGTTTTCTAAGCTTAAACACAAACACATCAATTACAACCCAATATATGTATAAATATATCCAAATACATTTTGGTAAGATTCTATGCAGATTTATTGTTCTTCAGTAAGCACAGTCTCAAAAAAAACATTACTACAGTATGTTGCTGATTACATTTATGGTTTAGAAAATATAATTAAAAATTATGTTCTCCAGAAAAAACTGTTACATGCTCTAAAATGTGCTTGATTGTGATTTGACACAAAAAGCCATTGTAAGGTGTAAAATCCATGACCTAATCAAATCCATTCATACAGGAATGAGTCATGGCATTAAATTGGCAAAAAATGAACACATTTCATCTCTAAGGACCATGATGCAAGTGATAAAGAGATGTTCTTTAGCACAATTTCTGCATTAACGAATTAACAAAAGCCCTGGATTCCTGCTCTTAACAAACCTCCCGCTTCTTCCCCAATAAAGGTTTATGGGTACTCAAAAATAAATAAATAATTACAAAACAATCAGCAGTTGTCCTAAATAGTCACAAGTAACCTGGGTTCAAAATGTACACACCATCAAATTCTCATTTTTGGAACGTTTTCTATTACCATATGTGTGTTGGGGTGTGAATTCAAATGCACCTTAAAAGAAAAGACTGGGGAACTCATCACAGCCATTGATAAAACACTCAATCTCCCTGACTAAATAATACAGACTCAGTGAACATTATCTTGCCTGAAAAAATTGTGTCTGTCAAAACAACAAAGAATATTAAGATTGACCGAATCCACCACACACGATGCTGTTAATGAAACCCTCGCTGCTGCTAGACATTCACTTAGAAAATTATAGTTATTATTGTTTATCTACAAAAAAAGTCTCTAACTTAAATTGAGCTTCTCTCACAACCTTGAACCGAACCCAGAGATTCACTTCTATTTCTGACACATTTAATTTAACTTTTAATTTAACTTTTAATTGGTGTTAACATTAAATTTTCCAAACAATGTATTTTCAGACTGGCCTTGGCTCTGCTCACACACACTTTTCTTTTCAAGCATAACAGTCTCAGAGCAATGCCTTTAGTCCAAAGGCACAGGAAGAAACGCTGAAACCAACATGAGGAGCCTGACCTTGATGCCCAGGGCCTATAAAGCGCATACAGCACGCCCATGCAAGGCAGCAGTGATATGCACACTTAACCCTGTGTGGGTGGAAAGACAGAACCAAACACTATGCCTAACATAACAAGGACGAAGATAACTTTCTTGGTAATATGATGCAAATGAAAAACTTATTGAAAGGGACAAATTATAGCAAATAAATCTTTAGCAAGCGAATTCTGACTAAACAGAAAAAGTCAACTGGCATTGTGTTCATCTATCAGTTCGTTTATCTACTCATATACTGTACAGCATAAGAGCTTTTAGACATAGGATCAGGATCTTGGCTTTTGACCCCAAGCCAAGTTATTTCCCCATTTTTCAGTTATGCTAAGAACTAATATTAAAATCATCAAGAATCGAATTAAATAAATGAAAATTTCTATCACGTACATCAATTTTAAATAAAACCATTTCAGAAAAAAGCTTTGTGTAAAATATGTCAATAAATTAATTAACTATTAAATTATTTATTTCTAAATAATTGTAAATAATTATTACATTATTATATAAAAATTATTTTATTACATTATTATATTTTTATATTATGTTTGTTATATATATAAACAAACATAATATAAAAATATAATTTCAGAAATATATAGATATATATTTCTGTGGCTCCAGAATTGAATATAATGCACTACGTAGTGTAGATAAATAAAAACATAACAAAGCAGTTATATTATACACAGGGTAGTTTAGTGTAAAATAATAACGATAAGGTACACAACACTAATTCATAAGGACCACAATCTAATTTTTTTGAGTTAGAAGATGCCTGCTAAAGGCTAAATCCATACATTAAACTGTTTAACCCTAGGCCTACTTTTGAGCCTCTTGCTCTATAATAAGTGTATCTCAAAAACTACAAGGTGCTTTTGAAGAATTCTGGTACTCCATGTTCCAGATCAGAGTAAAAGAAAATGGAAAAAAAACATTGTAATAATTTTTGTTGAATAAAAAATGTTGTTGTTTTTTTGTTGTTATCTGGTTGTGTTTGTAACGTGTAATGGCCGATTATTGTGTCAGTTTTGTTGCATGCACAATGTCTATGCATTTGTTCTGTCTGTTCATTTAGCCTCTTGGTGTTGGAATTGTGTTGTGTTTAGTTGGAAATGGTCTTTGTAGTCTTAGAGCATACAGTATATTCTTCCCGTACTTCTGCTATGCTGCATCTATAGATACGTTCAGGCTTTTTAAGAAAGGATTTATAATTTCATGTCCTGGCTATAATAAAAATACACTTTAATCTGCCAAAAGTATACATATATACAATATACAGTAATACAAAGTTTTTTTGTTGTTGTTACAACTTTCTATTAAATCAAATCAGATATGAGATTTAAATAAGGCTGAACATTTTGGATTTGTTTCCATTTTCTTTTCTAGTACAAGGTTTGAACTTTAAACTTTAAAGTTTATACTTCATGATGCTCATGAATAGTGCCTCAGAGAAAGGCTGGAAAAATGTGAAAAACAATCGATGGAGATGGATGCTGAAAGCAAACAATTCAAATAATGCAGTAACCGAAGGAATATCAGTAAACAGCATGAAAAATACATCTAAGGAAATGACTATACATGGAGTGTGTAGCATTGTGTTATTGGAAATTTATTGATATTCAAACGATATAGGATTTATAATGGGGGGATTTTAAACATCGTATTATTTTCCCACTTTTTGGCATTCTTATTTATTTTTTGCAAGTGCATACTTACTTACATACTTACTTAAGTGTGTATACAATGTGTTCATACATAACATTTCTAGAATGAAAAACAAAAATATCACACACATTGTATTGCATATTTAATGATGTTATCCGACTGTAGGATTATTCAGAGGTAATTTTAACGGAAAGCGAACACACACACTCACACACACCCACCCACACACACACACACACACACACACACACACACACACACACACACACACACACACACACACACACACACACACACACACACACACACACACACACACACTGTTTCAAATTCACATAGACTTTGACAGGCTCTATGTCAGTCAGGGTAATAGGAGGTGATTAGGTATAGGGTGTTCTCATTACAGAAGGAGACACAAACTGAGAAAATATAAGATAAAGTGGAAAGATTTTACCTAAAAATGAACAGCCATTATGGACCTCTTTCTCTCTCCCTCTCTCTCCCTCTCTCTCTCTCTCTCTCTCTCTCTCTCTCTCTCTCTCTCTCTCTCTCTCTCTCTCTCTCTCTCTTACTTACAATTACCATCTTAACTCCCTACATGCTGTCAAAACAATGAAAAGAGCTGCAAGTCCCTCTAGTGTCAATTTCAAGTCTAACAATATTTTGTCATCAAGTCAAGCAGCACACACCTACACACACCCACAGAGCACCAGGAACACTGCTTTAATATCCGTGTTGTGAAGGCATCAGGATGCGGTTTCCTTTTTGCTATGGAACTGGGTCGAGTCAATCTGATTAGTATTTCTCAGCAAAAGCATCATTTTTAGACATGTCCAGTGTTGTCAGTTCCACCCTTTTGGTTGCCTGATCTGCTAGAAGAAATTACATACCTAACAGAATGACTTAATGTGTGAGATTCAGTGGTTCATGAGACAGGATTCTGATGAAAATTAGGATTTTGTGAAATGAAGCCTTAGCTCTTCTTTTTTTTTTTTTTAGCAGGTACATCAGGTTCCTTCCCCAATACAGGACTCTGGTCTATTAGCAAAGAGTCATCAAACAGGCTAACCATGCATGGAATGAGTTCTGTAATACAAATTGTCACTGTTATTTACAGCACGGCCACACAGAAGCAAACATGATGGCGATTAATTGGGTGGCCTCAAAGTGGGACATACTTGAAAAAAGGCACAGCACCTTGAACCTGGTTGGAGAGCAAGGAAAGAGAGATAGAGAGAGAGAGAGAGAGAGAGAGAGAGAGAGAGAGAGAGAGAGAGAGAGAGAGAGAGAGAGAGAGAGAGAGAGCAAACAAGGAGAGGAGAATAAGAGAATAAGGAGGGGGCACGGGCACTCTGCAAGTTAAGAGCCCATTTCCCTGAGTGATTCCATTAAAATTCTCCACAGGGCCAATTACAGGGTGAAGTGAAAAACGTCCTCCCTCATTAGGTGCTGATGAGGAGAGGATGCTGCCAGTCAGCTGCACTGGGGAGGAGGAATGAGAGCATGTTTGCCGCTTTGCCTTTTTACGGTTTAATTATTGTCCATTTCTCATGTAACCTGTAAACTAGGTGAAAGGTAATTGAAATCAGTTGTAAACATTATGTAGTTTATATGTCAGCAAACCGGTACATATGCATACTGCTTCTTGTATTGAAGCTTTCTCTGAAATGCTTTTTCGAAGACATTCGCTTTGGGAAATGAGCCTCCCAGGACTAATCTGTGTCAGAGCTAAATAACATTTATAGTGGGAACTGTACTGCTTTCTGCTGCTTTTAGAGAGCCACAGTTGAGTAGCCAAAAACCTTTGAGGAAGTTTTAGCAAATGCTGTCATACATAAGATTGGTAAAGTATCTAATGGAATACTTAAGTAGTCCATCTAATGAATTTTAATTACTTCAAGGCTTTACACATAGTTAAATCTTCTACATCCTTCATGCTCAGTAGGAAATGCTGTCCTGTTGAGTTTATAACTCATTCCATGGAATGCCACTATATATATTACACCCCATGTAATAAACATGTGTAGTAAATATAAACCTGCTTGGTACAGTATCTATCCTAAATTTGTCTGAAAGATTAGAAATGCAGAGGGAAAAGTTACCATCTGGATTACCAGCTTTCTTGAGATTTAGCTTTAATAGAGATGCTGATTATTACTTAGTGAATGAAAAGCAAACAGGGAGTCTCAAAGCTGACCATATTGCCCAGTTTATTCATTTATTTCACATTTTTGATTATCCCAGGTCCACTGCTGTAGTCGCAGTACTCCGCTGAGTTCTCCTAAGCTTATGAATCTTATTTGCATCCTATGACAGATGAGTCTCTGTATTTTATTTCTCCACTTTCCAATCGTCGCACATCTGTCAAAGATCTGAAGTCTCTCCATCATCCGTGGTTTGTGCTAGTGACATATTTTCTTCCCTTTGTGCATGCAAACATCCACAGCTGATGAAGATGTCAACCTTCTCATCAATTTTCTCTGCTGTCATAGCCAGTACTGGGAAGGTGCATCCTTTATCTCTTGCATGAAATGTCTAGCTATATTACACCCGGTCACGTGATCAATTTAAAAGGAGAAGTTGTTTAAAATCTTGTTTAAAATCTAAGCTGATTAGAGAAGGGCAGAAAATTAGACTCCATGTAACATGTCTCCGTTTTTTCCATGTCATAAACGATAAATAATCCCACTATGATGAGGAGATCTATATTATGGTGCAGCTTAAGACAGAAATGTTTCGGCCCATCGTTCTCAGCGTCTGCGAATCCTGACAACTTATTTGCAGGTTTGTTATTGTTATTTAATATAGCTACAACTCTCCCGCTCACCACAATCGTAGGGTCCCTGTTCTTCAAAAATTCCTTCAATTTTCTCATATTTCTGTCATGGTCACTGGAGGAAAAAAAAGGAGTTATTTTGATAAAAATATTAAGTTCTCATCAATATATAATATTAATATATTCTCATCAAATCATGATTTCATTACTTGTCCTAAATTACTCTATTGGACTATTGTAAATTACTCTATGGCTCTAATTACTCTATTGGATTATTGTAGCGTGAGTGTGATCAATTCACATGCAGTATATTTACATAAACTAATACATTATGGAGACTGGTGAGGACATTGCCACTGATGGGAATTATTAATGCGTATGTAAATTAATGCAAATAAAGCATGTGCATTACCATTTGCACTCTATGTCAATTTTATCTTCTTCTCTTGATATTATTATGTGTTTGATACATGACACCAACAGGAACAAGACATTCTATTGTCCGCAGAGCTATACAATGAAAATAAAGGTTTTTTTTATTCTATTCTATTCTATTCTATTCTATCCTATTCTGAAATACTTCACCAGTGATATTGATGAGGCAAAATGCCAGTGAGCTGGGTTTTATTAAAACAAAATATAATTTTTGAATTATATATATATATATATATATATATATATATATATATATATATATATATATATATATATATATATATATATATATATATAATATGTACAATCATCTGGGGACAATATACAAATTCATTTGCACTTACATTAAAGCTATTTGGAAGATGGAAGATTCCACTATTCAAAGCAACTCACCGAATTGTTTTTGAAATCTCTGTTAATGAATACATCAATAATGGTTCACTAGGTAAAGAGGTAGGTCTTTAGGTGTTGTTTTCAAGACATTATTCATTGACTCATTTGTTCCAACATCTAGGGGTTCATACCATCACCTAGACCAGAACAGAGTCTTGACGCATACCTTTATTGTGTCTTGTCTTCCTTGTAATTTGAATTAAAATTAGGCATTAATTTGAACCCTACACAAGACATGTGAACACACCCTGAACGGGATGCCATTCCAATATGCACAACATTAACACACACTCAAACCAATTTAGAGTTACTACACTTCCTACTGGCATGTTTTCGGAGGTGGAAGTAAACTAAAGAATCTAGAGGAAACTCACACCCTGGATGAACATTTAAAACTTAACAGAGACAGCAGGAAGTTCAGTGATGAAGCAGTGATGTAACCCGAGTTCAGGATTTGCTCACAGAACCTGGATTTTAACATGTCATATGAAACTTTTTAAACGTATCATGGTTGTTGAAACCTTTGAAGCTCTACAGTCCACCATAGTTTTATCTTTGTGCACCTTGAACTGAGCCTGATCATGCTTTCATTTCAGCTGTCAATGAGTGTACAGTATATGTCCATAATAATCAAGTAATACAGTTAAAAAAGAAATCATAGGATATATTGTTATCAATATTATCCTTCCGTCTTCTTGTGCTTGAACTGTACTACACAATTAATCCACTAGGAGGCAAACTAGCCCTGTGTTTCCTGACAAAATATTCATCTCTCAAGATCAGACCGCCGAGGACAGCCTCAAAAAGCTGTTGATTTATTAATACTATAAAGATATAAACCTCCTGATGTTTTTATATACCTTTCTTCTTTTATTATTTCTTCAGTATAATGTGTATTCTGTCTGTCTGTCTGTCCCTCTCTCTCTCTCTCTCTCTCGGTCTCTGTCTCTGTCTCTGTCTCTGTCTGTCTGTCTCTCTCTCTCTCTCTCTCTCTCTCTCTCTCTCTCTTGGTCTCTGTCTCTGTCTCTCTCTCTCTCTCTCTCTCTCTCTCTCTCTCTCTCTCTCTCTCGGTCGATGTTTTTCTACTCTTACATATATTTCTGTACATTTTGTCAGTTCTATGCACATGCTGTTATTTTTCACTTACCCTTGTCTTGATTACATCTTTTTTTAAATTTTTTATTATTTATAATTTCTCAGCTATCGTTGATATATACAGTACAGTAGTGTTGCTGTAAGAGCACTGGAGTGATACGTAGTCCAGAATGTCTGTCTATACTCTGTCCTAGTCAAATCCCATCTTTGTGATCACCTCACTGCCTCTATCACAAATCGTCCACCTCCTTTCATAATCCTTTAATCCTGCCATGGCTGGTGCGGAGAGAGCAAAAGGGAGAGAGAGAGAGAGAGAGAGAGAGAGAGAGAGAGAGAGAGAGAGAGAGAGAGAGAGAGAGAGAGAGAGAGAGAGAGAGAGAGAGAGAGAGAGAGAGAGAGAGAGAGAGGTGTCCAAGGCAGACGGTGGTGAAGAGTTAAGAGCTAAAGTAAAAGTTAACTAATTCAGGAACACAGAACAGCAAGGCCATTGGCGGTTATAAAGCAAACAGGGAGGCATGTCAACCCCTCTCCACTGCCTAAATCTCTGCCTTTAAAGGCTTTAATTTTAAAATCTGATTTAAAAATGAACCCAATACATACAAACATACTTACCTACATCATGCATAGCACGTCTGCATGCCATCGAATGCGTAAAACTATTTAGAATCCATCTAGATCTGTCCGAGAGATGATCATCAAAAGCATTATTTATCTCTGTGTCATATCGCTGACGATGAAGCTGATACATGTTGATACAGGGAAGTGAGCGTTACAGTTCTCATGTCTGTTTTTTTGCTTTACGACGTAGATGTAAGGCAAGCAAGCATTCATCAAGTATGTATGTAGAGAGATAGAAAGAAAAGATCAAAGTGTATGTGAGCTGGTCGTCTAAGGCATTGCGGCCTTCAGTCTCTGCTTGAAAATGTAGGGTTGCCATAGAAACGCCTGTTGAATGAGGCTACAATGAATCTTTCACTCACTCCTTTTTTTTCCCCCTCAGTATTCCATTGCTCACACATGGAAAAATCTACACTAAACCTATACCTGTATGCTGTCATAGATCTTTCTTTACCACCCCAGGGACATAGATTACATGACTTTACATGACATCAGGATGATTGAATTGTAAATCCAGTTCTTCATTCTTACATTTGAACCAGGCTGGCGCTAGAAGAGGGAAATCAGATCGATGGCACGCCTTACATTGTTTATCAAACTTTCAGGTCCCTTAAAATGCTCCTATTATTGACATACACGTACAGTACATGGGAAAGCCAAGACTCTAAAACTTAATGCATGTATGATAAAATCCCATCAATATATGTCAGTAAAGACAACAAAATCAATCTAATCTTGCCAATCTTTGGGAAAGCCACAACACAATAAAAGTCTGAAGTCAACATTTTGACGGCTGGATTCAAAATCACACCAAAAATAAAACTTGATTGTCTGATCCAACTTGAATTAATTTCATCACAGCAGCTCATAATGATGCCGTGATCTCCTAACAGACTTGTATCAAGAAGGTCAGTGAGCTCCTAGTATGTGGAGCTACTCTGAAGCTTTTGTGCTCTGGAATATGAGGGCCAGTCAATAGCATTAATGTCTTTAATGTCCACAAATCTGGCCACATGAGGCTTGGCATTGTCATGCACCAAGGGGGACCCAGTGCTCACTGGACCACTGGTCTGACTGACAATGGCTCTGAGGATTAAATCCCAGCAGTAAGTCTAGCATGTAGAGGTCTGTGTGACCCTTCAAGATTATTCCTCCTTCCCCAGACATCACTGCCACTACAAAACCAGTCACAATGAATGATGATGCAGGTTGCATAATGTTTCCCATGGCATCTCCAGACTTTTTCATGTACGTCACATATGCTCAGTGTGAACCTGCTCTCATCCATGAAGAGAATTTAATTCTTGTATTCTATTGGCAAATGCACATGCCACAGTGCTAGGCTGTGATCACAGGATCCCACTAGAGGATGTCTGGCCCTCATGCCACACTCATTCACAGCAGTAGCTTGCTGGAGGTAATTTTGTATGGCTCTGGCAGTGCTCCACCTTTTCCTCCTCGCACAAAGAAGGATAAAGTTGAAGAAGATATACAGATACCTGTCCTGTGGCTAGGTTGTTGCCCTTCTACCACCCTGTTCAGCTCTCCATGTGAAACGGCTCATCTCCCTGTATCTCCTCTATGCTCTTGAAACTGTCTTGTGAGACACACCAAATCTCCTTGCAACAACATGTATGGATATGCCATCCTGGAGGAACTGGATGTATGTCCCATCCAGGAGGAACTGTTTTTTTTTTTTTTTTACTGTTTGTCTTGTGGTTCCTCTCCAGTGCACTCGTTGTCGCTTTCGTTCTTACCAAATCTAATGAAACAGATTCGCAATCACTTATGCTGAGACTTATGTAACTGGATAGATTGTTATCCCTGATGTCCAACTGATTTAGTGTAATAATTAAAATGTAATAATTAAGTATTCCCCTAATTTTTTTAAGCAGTGTATTTTACCTGAATGTTACTGAAACTGAATCCTTGTTCTTTTACTTAATTCATCTACTAACAGGTTTAAATAAAAATACAAAATTAATAAACATTACTTTTCGCAGAAAAACAACATTTTAACATTTACCTTTTACTCGTTTTATATATAAGATACAAAAGATTTTGGCACATTTTTTCTTCCATACTGAATTTCTCAGTACTTTTCCAACCCTGGCAAATCTGCAGCAGGTTCAGAGAACATGGCATTTGTGATAAACTCAGAATCTAATTAGCTTTAAAAAGTGTTGACAGGTGAAGGAAAAAAATCACTTTAAGTACCAGATAAATGATTAATTATCCCTGCTTAAATAATGAAAGCATATAACTTTATACTAAATAGATCCTTCAGAATCATGGGGTGCAGTTTTATTTATTATAAATCTGCTTTCAGTCATATATCATTCTGCTTTGTTTATTGCTTCACAAGCAGGAGTCATGTAGGCTAATATTGATTGCTTATTAGTTATGTGGTTGCTTTGTTTGAGCTCAACAAACATGCAGTATTTCCTCAGCTGGTTGCTTCTAATAAGGCAGAGCTCTTAAAGGGCTAATTTGAGTTGCATGCTAAGTAGTTAGTTAGTCTATGTAGTTAGCTAGTTTGCTAAATGTAGTACTGAAACTCAAGCATGATAATGTTAATTATTATTATTATCATCATCATCATCATCATCATCATCATTATTCATTCATTCATTCATTCATTCATTTTCTACCGCTTATCCGAACTTCTCGCGTCACATGGAGCCTGTGCCTATCTCAAGTGTCATTGGGCATCAAGGCAGGATCCACCCTGGACTGAGTGCCAACCCATCACAGGGCACACACACGCTCTTATTCACTTACACACTCACACACTACGGACAATTTTTCCAGAGATGCCAATCAACCTACCATGCATGTCTTTGGACCGGGGGAGGAAACCGGAGGAAACCCGAGAGGCACGGGGAGAACATGCAAACTCCACACACACAAGGAGGAGGCAGGAATCGAACCCCCAACCCTGGAGGTGTGAGGCGAACGTGCCCCTCATCATCATCATCATCATTATTATTATTATTATTATTATTATTATTATTATTATTATTATTATTATTATTATTATTATTATTATCGTTATTATTATCGTTATTAATAATATTATTAATAACGATAATAATAACGATAATAATAATAATAATAATAATAATAATAATAATGTTTTTCTAATTTGAATAAACCTACCAAACATGTACAGTATATCCTCATCTGGGCCATCCTGGTAATGCCTGTTAATACCAGAACTGACCGGATTTATGGCTCTGTGCCAAAAGAGATTTAGAGCTGATTCAGATTAACACAACAAAATATTGTTGCATCTGGCCCTAAGCTGGGCAAGAAACTATACACATCACATCAAATATCTTTGTTTATTAAAGAAAATACTAACTTTTAACACAGAATTTTAAACAAAAAGTAAATATGAAAATATACTTTTTTATAAAGCAGGATTATTATTTAGTGGGTTTTATTATTCAGTGGGTTTTTATCCATTGATGTCAACATTACCTGAACCTTTTAATCTGCATCTGTGTAATTTTATATGCAGTACACAAAGTTTCCTGAGTAACAGGCTATAATGAGCTGCACAAGCAAATTGCCTCATATATCTCATACATGGTATGCCATATATGTGTTAGTTTAACTCCTCTGTCCTTGGCTCGTGTTGTTCTTCAGAAAAAGTAAGTATATGCACTCTATCATAGAGATAAGTAATCACTGTAACAGGGATCAGGGAATGTGGCATTAAAACTCATTTATTTCAAAGAGCAGCACATTAAACAGCTCTGTGAGGACCATTGCTGAGGCAAAGCCCATTGTAAATTGCATTTACTCCTCTTCATCACCAATTACTTTTCACCAGTAGGGAGTACAAAAGCATTTATGTCTTTAATATTTTTCCCCCTGTAGCACAGCACATTATTAACAAGCTGAACTCATGTCCTGTATTGACACTAGAAAGCTGACTGTCACGCTTACTGTACATACGAACCTATCTGATGAGTCATAGTTGCATGATTTGCATGAAGATGCCATTTGCTGGGTTGAAGTATCATGTGCACGCACGCATGTGTGTGTGTGTGTGTGTGTGTGTGTGTGTGTGTGTGTGTGTGTGTGTGTGTGTGTGTGTGTGTGTGTGTGAGGTGCCTGAAGATACCTGTGCCTGATGTCTTCATCCCACAGTGTTTCTTTCATCCTTCTACATGACTTGTTTTTATTTGTGATCATTGTGTTTCAGCATGTCTGTGGCACTGCGTGATGATGGTCACATAAAATACTTGGTATATGCAACATATTTTTTTAACTCTGGCTCTAGGCAACTCTGTACAAACCAAGATTGTCTTTGCTGTCAGAAACAACTCTTCCACACTCTCTTCCATCAGAATCGAACTCAGTTGAAAGTGTGCATGCATATTACATGTACAATCTCAGCAGAACCAGGCATATGCAGGACATTTCTCAAACATTCATTCTGTGCTGAATATCATTTAAAGAACTGAATGAATATTAATGTAACAATGTCAGTAGGGGCAACCAAAATAAATTTTTAAACTGCCATGTATCTCCGGGTGGCTGTGCGGCATGCTTAAAGACATTGGGTGTTTATTGTGTGAGCTCTATCTTTACATTAGTGGTGTTTTTGAAAGATTAGTTGACTTGAAAAACAAATGAACATTTTAATATATGTAAATTTTTGTTCTCTTCAGCTGATTTATTGCGACTAGCACAATTATTTTAGACAGTTTTTGTAGATCAGTCCAAAACAGAACAAATTATTTTAAAATCTGGTAGCCTGTCCATCAAAATCTATATTCCTAGATTAGGTATGAAATTTTCAGTGTCGCAATCAATATCTGAGCCAGGATAAAACTGGAGGGTTGCATCAAGAAGGGCATCTGGCATAAATCATGTGCTTAAATCAAATATATGGATCAGATGATCCTCTGTGGTGACCCCGTACAGGGAGAAGCCAAAAGACAACAACAACAACAACAACAACAACACAACAACACAACAACAAAGGTGAACCCTTCCAGTAAAAAACACTAAACTAGACCCAAGATATTGTTTTCAGGTAAATCTCATTTCAACCTCATTTTGTGAGCAATATCAGTAAAATAATCCATCAGATTTAACAAACCATGCACACAAATAATAGTGTTGTTTGGTTCTCATTTGCACTTTTAGTTGATTTTTCTTAACGCTAACTTCCTAACGCTAATAGTGCTGCAGAAGCCCTAATGCTATACCCTACTGAACCATTTTCCATCTGATACTCTGCCAAATCCATTTGTGCTTTATTTGGGGGTGTTTTGTGACAGTAATTACAAGGTAATATAACATCACTTGGCATGTACATTGGTGATACTGTAACATATCCTATAACTTTTAATTGAATGCAATAATTAATATTTAATCTATTATATTTTAAAAGACTCCGGGTCTGCTCTCCAGCCATGGTTGGGCAGTGTTTGGGTCATATCTCCTCTGTCGTATCGCTCAGCTGCCTAGCCACGGCTGAAATGCAACATTTTGATTTATCAACTACCCAAGAAGGACTTCTTGGTACCGGCTGCCCTAGTGAAAGAGGGATGCAATCAATATTTAAGCACAGTGCATGCTGGGAATGTAGGGGCCCCAGCGTGGCCAGTTAGAGAAACAGAGTGGGGCTGGCTCATTAAAACCCACTGTAGTGGCACTGGCGCCTTCCATGGCACCTTTAGCATGAATGATTAATCCGCCTTGACTTTTATGTATCCCTCTGGAGCTCCTCATCGTAGGCTCATCAGTCCTCCTCGATCTGCTTTAATAACACTGCCATTGCTGGATGAAACACTTTTAGTGTGACTTGCCAAGTGCCAAACTATTATACTTGTGTGGTGCCAATTTAAAAAATCCACACACATTTATCAGTAAGCTATTAAAAGCTGATGAATAGTTCAGTATTAGCTAGAGATGTCATGTCATCTGTAGGTAGCTTGCTAGCCAGAAAAATGATGGGGATTTTTTTAAACAAGATTTACACACTACACCAGTGGTTTATGTTATGTTGTAGATTATGTAGTGCACAAATTACATTACATTGGAATAGCTAACATTGATACAGAGTTTGATCACAGGCAATTCTTTAAGTCTCCATGGGAACCATGGCCTCCCCTAAGATTTTATTAAAATGCGACTGTGAAATGTTTACTGAAGTGTTTATTTTTTCATCACTCTTGGTGAATTTGAATATTTTAGAAAAACAAAATATCAAAATCTAACTGCAATATAACTGCAATGTTTGTTCATTCCTCGCAAACTGTTTCAATGGACAGCACAGCCGGTGTGAAAGATTCTTCTGAAGCCCATCTGTACAAATTCAGTGACACACAGCTTCATGTACTATGCCAGATTCAACGACACTGTATGTTTAATGGCAAAGATGCTTAATGAACAGCAGTATTTTAGTGTCACTTTGTGTCCCACCCAGATTTACAGATTCACTGGGAGACAATAAAGTGTATGGGGTAGGTTTGTTTCAGCATTAAAATGAAATCTGAATATTTATTGGACAGCATGCTCTAATATGCATGAGTTGGGCTGAACTTCATAAGCAATCATTGAAACATTAATAAAAGTTCTCCTATCTTGGATTTATTCTGTACTGGTAACAATAACAATAAAAGTAACAGTAACAATAAAAGTGCAATGTACAGGATCACAATGGAGTAAATGAGATATATATATTTGACTCTGTAAGCAATCTGTAACATGTATATTTCCATGTTGATGCCTAAGGGAAGAAGCTCCTCTTGGGACGCTCTATTTTAGACAGAAAATTTTAGAGGAGAAAAAAGGAGAAATCAATTTTTAAAAAATCTATGATTATTATCTGTTATCTATGATTGCAATCACGCAATCAATTGCTTAGTCCATGGGCTAGTGAACCAGTCTCAGGATGTATTTATCGATTTAGAATTAAAAGAACTTCTGTGAGTTGCTCTGGATAAGAGTGTCACCCAAATGCAAATAAATGTAAATGTAGTGAACATGGCTGACAAACTTTAACACATAGGCACAAGTCCGAAACACTGAATGCTCATAGCTGCAGTATGGGTCAGTAGACTAAATCATAACAAAGGTCCAGAAAAATAACGCTTGTGATGATCATCTTTGTAATAGTTTCATATTGTCAATAAAGTGTAAGTTCTGATTATTTGCAATCATGTTGGAAAGATTTTAGATTCTGGTGCAAAACACAGGTTGTATTGCTGTTGTTGTTGTTTGTTAAGGTCTGTATGGGTGTTGTGTGTATCCATGGTAACCACGTTTGTAAGCCGCGTTGTGTTCTGTGTGTTATAGTTGAACTGGCTGATTCTGGCATTGACATGAAGCTAGCTTACTCTCTTTATTTACTTTAGTGAAATATCGGCAGCTAGTTAGCGGCTGCTTTAGCACCCAACATGGCAGTCATTTTGTCAGCCTGTTTTTAAAAATCTTTTGACGCCATGAGGAAGGACAGTAAATAAAACAGATAAAAAAGAATACACACACTTCTCCTACATCAGTAGGACAGAGCTATGCTTTCCCTTTCTTAAAAACTGCCACTGGCTCCTAAAATAATGCAGCTTCCTTGATCGTCAGCACTTTTGCAAACCATTTAGCCCCAAGATAACACTGCCCTAGTTGCTAAGCAATTATTTAATAAGGTATTTAATTTTGGCCAAGTTTGAAGGCAGCACTGCATGTATCCTTCTGGGTGTATACAATCATATAATTCTGTTCACAAGACCTCAGTAATATGAACAAATTTGGTGAATCTATCAGTTACTTTAAAACGATATAAATGACTTATAATATTTGTTTACTGTTTAGCTTAACATTCTGCTATTGCTAGTCATAGTAGCTCAATGCACAGTGCTGTGTATTTTGACAAGTTTAAAAAATGTTTTGTTAAATCCTTATCTATCTATCTATCTATCTATCTATCTATCTATCTATCTATCTATCTATCTATCTATCTATCTATCTATCTATCTATCTATCTGTCTATCTGTCTGTCTACTATCTATATATATATATATATATATATCTATATATATATCTATATATATATATATCTATATATATACACATTAGGGCTGGTAATTTAATGCATTAATTAGATAAATTAATTATGATAAAAATAACGTGTAAATATTTTTAACGCGCCCCTCCTCTCCCCACACCTGTACCAATGACTACACATCTTGCAATAAGCTATAGTGGCGAGTTAGTCAAGCATGATGCCAAACGACACAGATCTGCCTGGCTTTCTGAAGGGCAAATTTAAATTCAAAACTCTTTCCAATGGAGCCACTGATAAAACCAAAGTCCTTTGTGTTCTCTGCAATAAGGAATTTGCATACCATCGAAGTAGTTCTAGCAAGAAATACCATCTGAACTCAAAACATATTGCGAGCTCTGCAGATAGTACAACCCCGGATGCTGCAGGCAAGCTCCGCCAAACCAAGCTGACTGAAAATTGCCACAAATTAAGTAAGTCGTCCTCAGAAACACTAACAAATGCAATATCTGAATGGATTGCAATGGACTGTAGGCCTGGTAATATTGTGGAAGACAAGGGGTTAATGGATGCTTTTGGAATTGCGATGTTACGACCATTGTAGCCTTAGTGATAGGCTTGTGTTAAATAAAAAAAAACTGCTTTTTGTTATATTGGTTCAATCTTCCTCAAACACAATCATTTTAAATTACATTTTGGGGGAAATTCTCAACTAATATTTACGAGCAATTAAATGCGATTAATTAGATTAATTAATCGCCCCATCATGTAATTAATTAGATTCAAATTCTTTAATCGCTTACCAGCCCTAATATATATATATATATGTATATATATATATATATATATATATATATATATATATATATATATATATATATATATATATATATATATATATATATATCCACAACATGTAGCTTTGTTCTTAATATTGACATATCTTAGCATTTAGCTATGTAGTACAGTGAGTACAGTAAATTAATAGTACCTCAACGTTAGCTTTGTGGCTTTTTTTGTGCTTCTTTTGTGCAATGAGAGGATTATAATGCTGATGTTCTGTTATGTATCTATGACATTATTATATCTATGACCATTATTCTTCCATTTTGTCTGTATTTTGGTCTGGATACATAAAAAATACATATGCAACAAGTAGAACTTCACAGAGACGCCTCAACTGCCAACAACTGATATACCCCTAAAATATACTTCAAACATTAAGTCAGCTACGGAAGAAAATCGATTCCAGACATATTTCAGACAAAATCTATCTCTATTTCTTCAGTGTGACCTTGAATCTGTTTGGATTGATTAAAAACATCAGGTTCACCTGTTAGTTACAATGATAATTCTGTTCAAGTCCTTGAAATATTGCTCTAGGTAGAATCTAGGACCACTGGGCAGACAGACAGACAGACAGACCTACAGTAGTGATATCAGATTAGAATAAATTAAAGCTGAAATATTTGTTTTGCTTGGCTTTCTCTGGAAAACTTAAATAGTGTCCTCCTGCTGTCTGGAAAAAGGTACCAAAGCATTCGGGCCCTCACGACCAGACTGTGTAATAGTTTCTTCCCACAAGCCATCAGACTTCTCAATAACTGAACTGAACTGTACTGAGCACAACGTACACACACATCATCTGTATGTCGACTGCACAGACCCTCACAAAACACACACACTGACACATCATACTGTTTACATGCTGCTTACAATCCATCAAACTGTTTACATGACGTTTGCACACTTTTTTGCTGTTTTGCACAAACTGTCCAACATTTCAGCCATTTTGCACATACTATACAATATTTCAGTCATTTGCTGTTTTTTGCACAATTCTATATATTATCCCAAGTTACTGCACGAAATATTGTTTGAACATTCAGTATTCACATACAGTATATACACTGGTCGGTCAGCGCTGTTTCTGTTTACTGTTTATTGTCTTTTGTGTATTGCATTTTTTGTACTTTTTGTATTGTCTTGTAACTTTTTGTTTGCTCTGTCTTTTGTCCTGCACTATCTGGTCTGTCTTGTTTGTCTTGTCCTGCACTGTTTGCACCAGGTTGCACAGTTGCACTTTATGTGGCTAAGACTACTTACATGTCCTTAGCGCTGTCTTTGTTTTGTGTAGCACCATGGGCCTGGAGAAACGTTGTCTCATTTCACTGTGTACTGCAACAGCTATATATATATATATATGGTTGAAATGACAATTAAAGCTTCTTGACTTGACTTGACTTGACTAAAGCTGACTTCTCTCCTACTTGTGAGGAATATCAAGCCTAAATTAGCTTTCAATTTCAGTTTCACACCAAGAGAATGAAAAGAGCTTTTCCTGATGTGGAGTGGGTGTGTCCCAAGGGATTATGCCTAATAACAGACGCTAGAAGTGAATTTCTTTGGGTAATGAGAAATGAGAGAATCACCATCAGCCCAATTATTTAGCCAACAAGGAGTAATTATGAAGATGTCTAAAAACTAAAAAGCAGACCCGACAGAAAATGTTTCTAATTCCACTATGCCAGGTTAGGTTATAGAGATCCTTTATTTTTTCTTTAAGTAGATCCAGCTTATAATGAGGGAAGAGGAATTCTTATCTGCAATCCATCGATTTCAGCTTGTTATATATATATATATTGGACATTAACTAACAAGAAGAAATTGCTCTTTGTTTTTTTGGTTTTTTTAAGGCTAGCACCAAACAAAGATTTATAGAAATGTGTAGTGGGGCTCAGCTTTTACTGGGGAGATCTGGGGACAGTCTACCTGAGGGGAAAATGTTTAACAGGCCAGAATTTCTGTCCATAATGACTAGCAACAGGTGAAGATTGATTTTTTTTTTTTTTTTTTTTTTTTTAAACATCAATATGGCTGTTTGGTCAAGCTGGCTAAGAGCAGAACCATCTCTTTATAGTTAGATCGTATGGAAATGCAGACGCAGATCAAGCAAAGGCATTAAGGTCAAGTCTAGGACTCATAGCTAAGTTTCAGGTCCTAATACACAAATGACAGATTTGAATAAACTTGCATGTTGCAATCAGAAAGCGTATGATTTTGCTCTAAAGTATAGCACTTACATGTTTAATAACCTAAGTGACACAATCATTCAGTCATAGTGAAAAATCCTAAAATCATTTAGCTCATGCCTTGCATATGAGTAATAGATGTATGCTCTTAAACAACTCCCACTCACTTTTTTCTTCATTATTAACCTCTATCAGACTCTCTGCTTTTTTCTCTCCCTCTCTTTGCCTGTTTTTAGTAACACATAAACTATAATATTAAACTATAAACTCAATATTAAAATTTAAACAAGGCTTGAAAAGATTTGTTTGATTTATTATTTTGTTTTTATTTATTTTATTGTATTTATGGAGAGGGCAGTTTATTAAGCATTACTGTAAATGCAGCAGAGTTAGCCAAAGGCCAAATCAGTTAAATTATACAGATATACCGATGTGAATATAAATATAGAAAGTGTTTATATTCATGTGCAAGTTAAGAAATTGAGGGATACAAAATTCCATTTTATCAACACTATGTCAGCTGGAAATTGGCAACTGTCTATAGTTTTATTTTATTTATTTTTTAAATGCTGAGATTTCCCTTGTTAACAATCACAAGTTGTGGAATAATGAAATTTCTGCATAGGCTAAATAGTTCTTAGTCGATCTTACTATTATATCACTTGTTATTTGGACTGAAATTGCAGTACAACAAATGAACAAATGAAGAAAATAGCAAATAGCATTGGCATTGTGCTAGACACCACACAATATTGAGTAGCGTAGCAACAAGCTAACCGGATAATGTTAGTGTTTATCACTTTTTTGCTGTCTCAAAACAGTGCTTAGAAATGACAATGTTATAGACTTAATCAAGTACTGTCTCTGTATATTAGCTGAGATGAAGTCAATGCTGCTTTGAGGTCATTAAAAAGTAGTGAAGGGGAACTTCACACCAGTCACAGTGTGTGCAGCCATGTTTAGTCAAAGTCACTCCCCGTAAGCGAGGATGGAGACGGTAGTCGAGAAGACTTCCTCAAGCTGACTTGTTGAAATCAGATGCAAGCAGATGAAGCGTATTTGTTGATTTTCCCTGGTTGAAGATGAGGAATTACAAAAAGAAAAACTGCCTGAAATAATGGTTTGAAATATGATGTGACACATTGCACAAAGATACAAAATCAATAATCGATGCAAAGTAGGAAATAAAGATTTGTTTTTTTCCCACAACTAAACCGTTTTTATAGAACTTTAGAGCATCTCTTCAGGCCGAGTAATTTGATACTCTTTATTTGTTTTGGTGCCTTCAGAAGCCACTTTGATAACCGTGCTCATCAATTTTTGATTGCACACTACTCCCATCACTGAAGTGTAGCTGCCTCCGGAGCAGGTAGCTGAAGAAATTGACAGTAAAAAGGGAAGAAAGTAGCTTCAGAGCTACAGCTCAGTTCTGCCATCAGGACTTCAGTACTCCTGCCTGGAATTCCAAAATAGTTTTTTTTTTAAAAATGTATTGTAATGGAAAAGTGCTCTTCTGTCAGTTCACAAATGGTTTATATTCTGGATGAACTGAAAGAATTAATCATTAGAATTGTCCTCAGTGAATAATATTTCTTCTGGCTTAAAATGAGCTGATTTCAAAGGTTTTTTATGTTCTGGTCACTACATATAGTAGAACTATTTTGTGACAAGATGTTCTTTCTTTCTCCTTCTTTCTTTGAAGAGAGAGTGCGAGAGAGAGAGAGAGAGAGAGAGAGAGAGAGAGAGAGAGAGAGAGAGAGAGAGAGATGTTGTGTATTTTGTCCATTTTAAAGAAAACAATTTTGTATAAATGAACACAAAATGAAATGACTCATGTCGCTCCATCACTCATTGCTGTGTTTTTGGAAGTCCATCTGAACACAGCTGCATATTGTACAATAAGTGCTCATTCATCACTGACAGAACTGTTGATTAGTGCGTATGGCTTTTCCACGTATCTTCTACTCATTATTTTATTGATTGTCTTCTTATTTTAGTGTCCTACCTCGTTTAAATGCGCGCTCACTTACAGCATGTTCAACAACCAAAACAAAACATTGTCTTCTTTAACTACAGGAAACTCCCCCAAACATTTGGCAGGTTCAGGCTTACATTTCACACTCTCTTTACTTCACACCTACTTCACACCTTTTTTTTTTTTTTTTTTACTTTATTTAGTTTTACTGCAGCTACTAAATAATTCACACTAAATCCCACTTTAAGATAAATTGCTGAATAATAAGGCAGTAGTGAAGGGCAGCTTAAATACAGCTGCCAAAACCAATTTGATATGTTATCGAGGTAAGAGTTTATATATTGATAATATATATTATGAGTCATATAGAAAAGTTCACTATATCTTATCGATATATAAACATATTTTATATAAGCTAAAAAGCAAGATGAGGATGTTTTAACAGCCAGCACGTCTAACCTGCATCCAATCCCAATAATGAAGATTTCATTTACTTATCTTTGCATTATCCATTACAAAACTAGCCTGACTTTGATTGTGTGGATACATGCAAGGAGAAGGTTATGAAAAGAGCTTTTTTTTTTTTTTTTTTAATTCAGAGCTAAAATTTCTAGAATGAGCACAACTGGAGATGTAGAAACTCTCAACTCTCTGCCTCTCCATGGAGATTAATAATGCAACAAAGCAGAGCGATAGCAAGCAAGCATGTGAGTGAAGGAGGCAGCCTGTAAGCTGCTTCTGAAATGTTTGTTTTAATGGATTTCCTCCATGTTTGTGCTGCTCTAAATAATATAGGAAGTACTTTCTTAATGAAAGAGATTTAGACTATCTATGCACCAAAGCCTTTCCCAGAATGTTCGAAGCCTTTCCCAGTAAGTACTGTACATAAGGTGCACCCGTGATGCCAGTGTCATGCTGTGAGCTTTAAATCACCCCATAATTTCTACCCAGATCACATATTTGACCACAGTGCTCGGTGAATCATGTCTGAATCAAAGCGAGTATGTTTCAAAATACATTTTTTTAATGTGTTTTTATCAACACTACCTCCAAGTGCCTTCTTTTCCATGGAAGAAAAGCTCAAGATAATCAAACAAAGAAGTCTGTCATGATCAGAGGTATGTTCATAAAAATGTGCGTGAGCTCTCATAGGAAAGCACAGAAACAAATAGAGAGGTAGAACATCCTTGAGGAATAGAAAAAATGTGTTTGTTTTCTTCACAGGTCAGATTTTACAATCCCTACTTCATTAAAAAGGAGAGAAGCATCGAAAGCTCATCAACTTCTCAATCACTCTACAAATCGTTGTTCCTCTAGTAACATGCCGTCAATGCAAAGTGTTTCACATTTAGAGCAAGGGGTCGGTTTCAGAGGCAGCCTATTTAAAATAATCTTCTGCATTTTATTTGGAATCAAAATTGCCCTTAAAAAACACATGATGTGAGATTAATAACAAGGAGGGCTGAGTATGAGAGATGTTATGCTCTCTTACGTACAAACAAGCTGTAATAAACCCATGAAAAGCTTAGTTGGTTGAGAATGTATTAAGTAATTTGTTAAAGAAATCAATTGCACATGACAAAACCTAAGCTGAATTCATTCACTGGTGTTTTTGCCTCAGAAGGTGCACAATACTGTCAGCTGGAAAAAGATTCACGTGCGTCATTGGTTTTGGAATGGATAAAAACGTCACAGATTTCACATCAAAACAATCCATCGTTGCAACAGTGCTCCAGGGCTCCAAGGTGAGGGGAAAATAGAGATGAAAAGGCTGCTGGGAAAACATAGACGCTGGGGTAGTAAAGCTGCACAGAAAAAGAAAAATACAGGTGCATGCATTTGTGTGTGAGGTACAGAAAGTATAGTGTATGTATACATGTGTGTGTGTTTGTGTGTGTGTGTGTGTGTGTGTGTGTGTGTGTGTGTGTGTGTGTGTGTGTGTGTGTGTGTGTGTGTGTGTGTGTGTGTGTGTGTGTGTGTGTGTGTGTGTGTTTGTGCTTAACCCATTTGACGTGGTCTTTTATTGTCTGGTTTTGAGAGCAATCTGGAAGAGTACCAAGAGATGGTAAAGAGATATGACTGCAACTGGACTTCTGGGTTTTTGAAACTCACTGCAATCTGCTTTACACACAGACACACACACACACACACACACACACACACACACACACACAGAGAAATGCACACCATTGTCATGCATGATGCGAAAAGGGACCAGCTCCAGAGAGACCAGCTTGCAGAAAGGGCATGCCAAACCCATGCATTATGAATTTCACCCCATTTCCAAGCTGGTTTCTAATGTGTTGTGAGAATTTCCCTTCAGAAATCTACCCTGATTTTAACATGAATGCTATTTAAATTTTGCCCTGGAGAACTCTTCTGCAGACATCAACAAGAGTTTTGTACTGAATTTCAACAGAATTTTTACTATTGTAGCCATGATAAATAATATTAAATTGCTGTGCTGGAGTGATAAGGATGCCGTACATGGCTAGCTCGGGACTCAGACAGTGATGGTGCCAAATTTCAGTAGCTCAGATTTCAGAGAGCTGCAGTTCCTGTATTGGCCATGCTGGCCATTGCCAAGAGCTTTAGAGAACTGTGGAGCTGTGGCCTGATGGGATGTGAAAAGCATATCGTGTTGAAATCCACAGCTCGACAGCTCAGCCAGACAGTGTGCCGCAGGCAGTGGGCTGCTGTGGCCAAGCTGATGAAAGGCTGATAAGGGAACCAATCCTGAAAACCCCTACACCATCTCTGTAAAGCATCCTGAACACATATAATAGAGCTCAGTGTTTATACAGCAACTAGTTATTCCACGGTACTGGTAATGTATGCAGAGACTCCATAATCCATCCATCCATCCATCCATCCATCCATCCATGTTCTGTCCTGCTTATACTACATGGGGTTACAGGGAACCTAAAGCCTATAATACAGGACTCAGGGTAGGGGCCCTGGATGGGGTACCAGTCCATCAGCGCACAATCCCATACATACACACATTCACATTCACACACTGCTGACAATTTAGATATGGCAGTCAGCCTCATTCATCTGTCTTTGGACTGAAGACGAAAACCAGAGTACCTGGAAAAAACTCACCACACACAAGGAGGACTTGCAAACCCCTCACACGCAGGGCGGAGGTGGGAACCGAAGCCCCGGACCAGGAGGTGTGAGGCAATTGTGCAAGCCAACATGCATTTACATTTACATTTACTGTACAGCAGCATTTGGCAGACGCCCTTGTCCAGAGCGACATACATAAGTGCTTAAATCTCTAGCATTGAATACATTAATGCTGGCTCACTAGGTTACATACTTAAGATACCATGAGTTTAAAACATTTGTTCAAAGTTACAATGAAAAAGTGTCAAAGGTTGTGGGTTTTTTGTTGGTTTTTTTTGTTGTTGTTTTTTTAATACAAAAGATAGGGAAAGAAGTGCTACTGAAGTGTTTGCTGAATAAGTAGGTCTTCAACCGCCGCTTGAAAATAGCCAGTGACTCAGCTGTCCGGACCTCTAGGGGAAGTTCATTCCACCACCTTGGTGCCAGAACAGAGAAAAGTCTTGTAGTATACTTGCCTCTTTCCCTGAGAGATGGTGGAACCAGTCGAGCAGTGCTGGTAGATTGGAGGGTGCGGGTTGCAGTGCGAGGAGTGATGAGGGCTATACTATCTAAGCTGATTAAACAAGTATTCTTCATTTTACTTAACAATGAACAACATTGTTGATATACTTTAGCTTTCTGTTGTATAAAATATTTAATGATTATTTAAGAAAGGAGTCCCCAGTAGCAGCTAGTTTTTCACCACAGAGACCTCAGGAGAGATGATTTCCATTTCCCCAGTAACATGAGCTATTACGTTTTGTGGGTTCTTTTGGTCTTATTGACTTCAAAAGAAAAAAAGAGCATTTGGTGAGAGGATCTTGCTATAATATGTTCAATAACATTGAAGGTAATGTGACAGAAAAAGTATGAAGTGTTGTTCATTATTATATTACAAATGGTAATTGGCAAATTGCTGCAGTGTAAAGGGAATAAATAGAATGTAGTTTGGCTTGTTTTGTTCCTGGAAAATAATGAACAGTGTGGTATTTGTAACTTTGGTGGTATCAGTTTCACTGTAGACCACATCATTCCACCCTGTTTTCGATTCATATTCTGTAACAGCACACTGTCATTCGCAGGATCTGGCTTGCTGATGTCAGAAGCTGGCTTGCTGAGAGATTGTCCTAAGTCTTAATATTCTGGCATAAAAACAGGACGTTTAGCATCAGCGATGACAAGGAGATTATCCAAACCTGGAGGAAATGAACACGGGATATCACAGCTATGAGTGATGGGTAACGCTGGCTCTAAGACCTGGGTTTGAATGATTCTTGACAGAGCTGTAGGTGGTAATGCCATGTGTGCTTATATTATAAATGCCACAACAGACCTCTGCCTCTGTAATTATGATAATCAGGCTCTGTCCATAACCCTGGTATTTTGGTCAAAGGCATTGCCTGGTTGCATAACAGTCACCGTCGCTGTCACTCTCCCAGCTGCTGTTTACATTTAGCTGTGAGCACGCAATGGCAGGCTGGGAACAAGAGCGCTTTACAGTCATCCACTGCTGCAGCAACACCGGGGGCGGCCAATCTGTCGCACGCAATCTGCAGAGCTGCGCTAAACAGGACTAGCATACCGAGAGCTGACTCTTAGCGCTCCTCAATTTCCTTACACTCCCTCTCTCCAGGTGGCACAAAAAAGCCGGAGCTTTGATGCCCTTTTCAAAATCAGGATAGTGGCACTGCCGGGATATATAAGTCAAAACTGGCCACCTGCTGAGGCTAAGATGACGAGAACTTTTTTTATATAATTTCACAATGAGCAGCAAATGACTCAAACTTCTGGTCAATTGACTAAGCTCCAAGGAAGCAAACTCCTTTTTAGACTTTAGTTTGAAGATTTCTTGCTCAGAGCTTGGCTTGAATTTGTTTACACATTTATTTGTCAGAGTTCTATAAATTTCACTCTGAAATTTAAAATGAAGCTGAAGGTTTCCATAAATATTTGACAGATTGTTTCTAGATCCTTTGACACTTTTCTGCATTTCCCTCTGTAAGAAATGGATCAGTTATTCATGTCACGATTCTTTTAGTCTTGCATCATGTGTCCACAAAAACCCAACATTCAATTCCATCACTTGCTGTGCTTTTCAACATCACTACAATCTGTTCTGGATGCTCACAAAATGTTGGGATGTTTACCAAGGCAATTAGTGTGAGGTGAAATGTTTGTGTGCTCTCAGAATGATCTGAGATCTGTCTTTCATGGTTTAATATTTAATTCTTTCAATTAATTTAAAACTCATACAGTATGGTTTGATGTGTTGGGACCAATCACTTATGTACCCATGCTTAAAGGTGCATATTGCTAGTCTTCCTGTTGGTGCAGCTGCAAAAACAAAGAATCCAGCTGTCTGAAAAACAAAAGAAATTGCAAATGGAAAAAAATAAAACTTTCATTCAGAGCAAGTCTTCCTCAAAGTTTCAACAACTACAAGAAATGAGTCACCAAATTAAGGTGTTCGTGCTGCAAGTCATTCCTGTTCTGCATAACAGGGTTACTGTAAGGTGGCCATGAACAAACTGTGCTTGTATGCGCTTGTAAAATGTCAAGAGTTACTTTAAATGGTTCTGAGAAGGTGTGCTTATATGTTTATACAAAGATTGTTATTGACAACCAAAGCTGAAAAGTAAAGGGTGACCGTGCCTTTTCGATAGCTGCTCCCAGATTTTGGAATGCATTGTCTGTTAGTATTAGATTCTCTCCTTCCATATCGGTTTTTAAAGTTAGGTTAAAAACATACCTTTTTGAATCAGCATATGGTCCAGGATGAAATATGTTGTACTGTATTGTGTGTTTGTGTTTTATATGTTTTTGATCTATTATTGAAATTTTTATTGTTGTTTTTTTTTGCATTTATGTAAAGCACACTGGTCAACTGGTGTTGTGTGTAGCTGTGCTATAGAAATAAAATTGATTCTTCTGTTGTTCTCAGTCCAGTGTCGCCACAGCAGCTCGTATAGTCCACATGGTTTTATACCGGATACCCTTCCTGATGCAATCCTGCCATTTTTATCCAGTGCTTGGGACTGGCACTTTTTTGGCACTGGATTTGTGCCTAAGAATCGAACCCAGGCCACGGGAACAAGAGCATGGGATCCTTCCACTGGACCAGCATGTATGAAAGTTAATGTAAATGCTTTAAAAAAATCCTTTCTGTGGCATCCACAGACTCAATACATCCAACAAACAAACTGTAGCCACGCCATGAAACAAACTCCATAAAATATTTGATTCATTGATTCAAGTATGCTTCATTCAGGTCGTGGCCTAATGGTTAGAGAGTCTGACTCGTAATCCTAAGGTTGTGGGTTCAAGTCTCGGGACGGCCATGACTGAGGTGCCCTTGAGCAAGGCACCGAACCCCCCAACTGCTCCCCGGGCGCTGCAGCATAAATGGCTGCCCACTGCTCCGGGTGTGTGTTCACTGCTGTGTGTGTGCACTTTGGATGGGTCAAATGCAGAGAACGAATTCTGGGTATGGGTCACTATACTTAGCCGTATGTCACGTCACTAATCACTTATTATTTAATTCGTATATTTAGCTGATTCCCAGCTGAAGCCTACCGCCACAGAATTGTATATAGAGCGCCACAATGCTAATAATTATTTATCGCCCAGTGAAACAATCAACACAATGGAGTAATGATATTCTGAATGGCAAGCAATCATAAAAGCATTGTCCTGAACACAACAGGCAACGCTCAAAAATGTGGGCTTGTCCCAAATGCTTCTTTTTACAAAACCGAGCCCTTAATCACTCACACACTATAGGTCCACTTCTCCATGATGTCAACAAAGGAGGATTGAGGAAAGACGAAGACAATTCTAACTAATTATTAACATCAGCCCCGAGGCCCCTGCCTTCATTAGGCTGTGCCTGTCCCAAATCCTCTGATATGCTACACAGCAACATTCAAGCCTAGTAGCAGCTGCTTCACTTGGCATGGTTTTCTATTAGCATATCAACCACATTATTTTATACACTAATCTCTCTGTCTTCAATGGCACAGATGGATTGTGTAAAGTTAAAAAAAAATCAACTCAGTTCATGGACAGAAATGACCCCATTACTTCTTGTTTAGCACCAATAGAGTCAGATTACCAAATTGCTCAGGGAGTAAACCGAGACCAGCAGCAGTCATGATTCAGTTTTGATTAGTTGCAGTAAACAATAAATAGGACAGATGACATAACTATGGCTAATACTAGCCTTAAATCTGATCAGTTGTATTTAAGCATAGTTTTAGTCCTCCTTTGACTTTTTAAATTAAATTTTAGATTTTTGTTTATGTACATTATGCATGCGTATATATCTTCGGGCTGTCGTAAAGTTTCTGGGCAGTCGATCGTGGTTTAAACCCCAGCACTGCTAAGCTGCCACTTTTGGGCCCTTGAGCAAGGGGCCTCTCTGCTCCAGGGGCACTGCACTGTGGCAGACCCCAACATCCATTGTGTGTAATGTATATGTGACAAAATAGTGTCATTCTGTTCTATCAATCCATTCTCTACTGGGTCATGGGGACCTCAGGAGACTCGGGGCACAAGGCAGGGTACCCTGGAAACTACAGACAATACAGATATTATGCATATCTAGTCTTTGTTTACCAGAATAAATCACAACTTGTGCAATAATTCACAACAAAAAAAATAGGTGTTGGTGCCACAGGTCCCAGGCATGCTGTCTCACAGCTGTAGGGTCGCTGATTTGATTCTGAGCTCAGATTACTGTCTGTGTGAAGTTTCTATGCAGGCTCTACCCATCAGAATGAGTTTTTCTTCAAAGGTCTTCTTCCTCACAAATAATATTCCTTAGATAGGGTCTGGTTCCCCTGCCACTCTCACCAAGAGAAAGCGGTAACTGAAGATGAGTGCATGACTGAATGAATAAATTATGTTTTGGCAGAACATGGTTTATTTTTCATTTATATCTATTTTCACATGTGTTTTTATTTTGCAGATGTGATTTTTGCATCTTCAGGGTATAACAATCTGGAGACATTATTATTATTATTATTATTATTATTATTATTATTATTATTATTATTATTATTATTTTTATTATTATTATTTTTATTATTATTATTATTATTATTATTACGTAACAGGTTTATTATATTATTAGATTATTTATATTATCATACTCATCGTATGTGAAATATAGGTGATTTCTTAAAAAGGTTTACATCAGGTTTTTTGCTTATGTCAGGACACTGAAGAACAAAAGTGCTCATGTAGGCTTAACATAACCTTAGAAAGTAGTTTTGATGATAACTGAAATCTGTTGGCATTACACTTATCAGACACTGTTTTCCAGAGCAACTGACTCAAGGGACCAGCAGTTGCAGCTTGCGAGACCTGGGATTCAAACTCACAACCTTCCAGTAGTCCATCACCATAACCACTAAGCTACTACAAAGGCCAAAGAATGGCTGTGTTTGTTTTAGGGCATCCATGTTCAGCATTGAGTTTCTTTTGTCATGTTGCACTCAACAGTGGTGGTAATGACTCATATGAAAGTTTAGTTTTTTTACCCAGCCTATTGGGGACACCATATTCATAGAAAAGGTCCACAAATGTTCATATATTCAAATGGTGATATGAAAATAATTTCCAAGTGCTCCAAGTGTTTGTTCATCAGCATTTAAAATTTGAAGAGTTGAATTTGACATTTCAATTTGAAAAACCACTAAAAGTCTGTCTGTTTATCCCAACAGATGTAAAAATGGCTTACATTGAAAGCCAACAGTGTCCTGAAAATGTATTCATTTGTTTACACTGATAGAAACTGTCTGATAAGTTGATTTCTATTCTGCTGGTGAATTGAAATGCCAGTGAGCTGGTAAAAAGGGTTAATAATGTTTTCGAATTTTTACAAACCCCAGCACTGCCAAGCTGCCACTTTTGACATCGCAAGCTCCACTTTTTTTTACACACAGTGAAGCGGTGTGTAATCCTGAGCTTGGGTTAATGACTGTCTAGAGTTTCTATGCATGTTCACAAGGGTTTCGTCGGAATTTGACTAAAAAATGTCAGAAGATGAAATAGTTACACTAACTTGCCCCAAGGTCCATCCCATCTGAGGTTTCTCACCTAGTCCCTATGTTCCTGGGATTTAACTCCTGATCCATTAAGACCCTAACCAGGATAAAGTAGGTGAGGTTTATGAAATGCTCCATAAATAAATACTGTTAATACAAATACACACCTGGTGTTGATAAAAAAAAAAACACTGCTGTGCCCATGGCATCTTTAAACCTGAAAGCATGTCTGGTTCCTGAAAGAGAAAATTATGTTCAATAATGATTCATCAGAACAGCCAGGAAGCCTTTATTTCTTCAGGGAGAGGATGTTAATTAAAAACAAATGTGCACTACTCTCTACATTATCAGGACAGAGAAAAACAAAATGGACAAAAGAAAATATACTCTATAGATAAATCATGTAGATCAAAGGTTTTGGTGCAAAAACTTCTTGTTCCAGATATTTTTTGTGATCAGTTGCATTAGCAGGAGCCTGTTCCCTTTTCTATTAGTGTGACAGAGTGACAGTAATGTTAGTTGTTTCTTGTTGCTCATTATGCATCATTATGCATTTCTTAAAATACATCCAGAAGGGCAAGCACATTCACAGAACTGCAGTATTTATATTCATTCCTGCCTCCATTTATTTATATTGAATTTTTAATCTTGTTGCTTTGTTTTCTTCTCGGATATTACATGTGCAGAAAGCTCAAATCCAACACAACTATCAATGTAACGTGATGAGATCCCTGTAAAAATGGCAGAAGCATAACATTAATACCTTTAGAACTGATTACTGCAAAGCATTGTTGGATTCTGCTGCTGCAGATCCACGCGTCCTCTGGACCTGCCTAATTTATCCTGTTGCTCTTCCACTGTTTGGAGCTTTCTGCACTTATGACTCACTTTCTGCTGCGTTAGATGGTCCCACATGGATACCCTAAAGATGTGTACTTCCTAACAAATAGTTTATGCCAAACTCTCACCCAAGCTTTAGTGGCTTATTTTATCTGGATAAAATAGACATGTGCCTAAGAACTGCTGTTGTGCTTATAAAGACTACACTGACGGGTTAACAACTATACTGCTGTTATAAATTTAGAAGCACACAATTGTATATGATGTCTTTGTATGCTGTTGCATTATTGTTGGAGCTAAAGGAACTGAACGTGTTCCAGTATGACAATGACCTTGTGCAAAAATGGGTGGTCAAACTCAGGTGGCTAATACAGAGCCTGACCTCAACCCCACTGAACACCTTTGGGATGAGCTGGGATGCTGATTGAACCCCAGACCTCCTCACCCAACATCAGTGCCTGATCTATCTAACGCTCTTTTGTCTGAATGACTGAATCCCAGAAAAGTTGAAGTTATTATAAACGCAACGGATGCCTAAATCTCAAATAGACTGACAATGACAATGACAATTTATATAGCACGAATAATTTCAACTTCTGTCGACCAATGTGCTTTCCATTAGGTCATTAATAGAAAAAATGGAAACAGAAAAAAAACACAAACAAACAGAAAATTGTACAAACATCCCATCAGCCATATGCTTTTGAAAATAAAAATGTCTTTAGCCTGGACTTAAATATATTTAGAGACGAGGCTTGTCTAATGAACAGTGGCAAGGCGTCCCAGAGCCTGGGGGCAGCAATACAAAAAGCACTTGACTTTGGAGTAAACAATAGATCCTGGTTGAAAGACCGAAGGGATCTATTAGGTTGATACTCAGTCAGTAACTCACTGAGATAAGGGGGGGTCCAAACCATTCCGAGATTTATAAACGAGGACCAAAATTTTAAAATCCACTCTAAAACAAACGGGCAACCAATGTAGTGAGCACAAAATAGGAGTAATATGCTCCCTCTTTTTTACCCCACACAAGAGTCGAACCGCAGCATTTTGGACAAGCTGCAAGCGGGATAAAGCTGTCTGGCTGATCCCAAAATAAAGCGAGTCCAGCCTAAATGAAATAAAAATATGAATTGCTTTTTCAAAATTCTTTAAAAGAAAGAAAAGGCTTAGCTTTAGAAAGCAGACGCAGCTGAAAAAAGCAAGTTTTGACGACTGAATTTATTTGCTGATCAAACTTTAAACCATCATTAAAAATGAAACCAAGATTTTTTTACCCATGATTTCAGACACAAAGACATCCCTCCCAGATCTAGTTTCGGGGAATTTGAAAATTCAGATGGACTAAAAACTATAATTTCAGTTTTCTTTTCATTGAAAATTCGAAAATTTAAGGCAAGCCAAGCCTTTACATCTGCCAAACATGCCATACGAGATTTTCCAGATCCACAGAATTTCATTTGACAGGCAAATAGACCTGAGTGTCATCCGCATAGCAGTGAAATGACAAACCGTGTTTTCTAAAAATTAAGCCAAGAGGGAGCTTAAAGAGAGAAAAACGCAAAGGAGCCAAAATAGAACCCTGAGGGACACCACAGGACAAAAAAGCATTACTCGAGTAATGTTCACCCATTTGGACTGAAAAAACTGCAACACCTCTTAAACCAACACAATGTTCTAAACGCTCAATGAGAACAGCATGATCGACTGTATCTAAATCAGCTGTCAAATCTAAGAGTACAAGGACTGCAAAGTCACCCGAATCGCATGATTTTAAAATATCATTAAGAACCTTCAAAAGTGCAGTCTCGGTAGAATGAGATTTACTAAAACCTGAAATTTTTCAAACATTGAATTATCAGCTAAAAAAACTTTGTAACTGTAAAAACACATTTTTTTCCAGAATCTTTGAGATAAAAGGCAGATTAGATATGGGCCTAAAGTTTGTTAAAACTGATGAGTCCATGCTTTAAACAACCAGGCATAATGCCAGATTCTAAACTGCGCTTAATGATGAACAACAGATACGGAGCAACATCAATAAAAACTTGTTAAATAAAAAAGGAGGAAGAATATCCAAGGACGAGCCCGAGGGCTTAAGATGCTCAACTATTTCCAGCAAATCTGGAAGTGAGACTAGTTTAAACTGACTAAAAAAGTATTGGCGATGGAGGGATTAGACGGATTAACAAAGGAGGGAGATAGCCCCAGCCGGAAATCATTAATTTTACTATCAAAAAATAATAAAAATTCTTCAGATGATAGAGAAGAATCCCCAGAAAAAAGACAGGCCGACGGTTTGAGAGTGGCATTAATAATATTAAAGAGAATCTTAGGTCTAGAATAATTCTTGTCAATAATATCTGACAAATGTCGACATTTTGCTTTTTTAACTGCTTTCTGATATTTAAAAAGAGAGTCCTTTAAAATCTCAAAAGAAACATGAAGCCTGTCCTTTTTACACTTTCCTTCTGCTCTTCTACAGCAATGTCTGCGAGAGCGAATAGAATCATCAATCCAGGGTTCAGAACGGGTTTTAGACTGAAACATCCTTAAAGGAGCCACAGCATTTAAAACATTAGAACAGGTGGAGTTAAACTTGGAAAGGAGTTCCTCGACGGTGGCATCACAGGAAAAATCTGCAATACTTTGGTATGTTCAGCAAACCAAATGTAGTGCTACACTTTGAAGAATCTCTGTGAACATATTGTAGGTACTGGCTAGAAAAAGGACTCTGGTTGCTATAGTTTCCTAGGTAACTATAAGTATCGCTTCTAGTCCATACATGACCTTAAGCACCCAGGCACAGGGGGCAGGAATGGGGGTTGTAAAGGGGCATTCAAGGAAGTTACAGTGTGTGGAGAAGTGCTGGTTATGAATGAGAGACTGAAGGGATAATTTCTATATGCTGTATATGAAGCTTTAATAAATACTCTTTTATCTTCATGTGGTTCAATGCTGCCTTTCTACAGTATACTGTATTTATATATACTGTATGGAAGAATATTCTATAATCTAACAGATACCAAATATTATTTACATTTATACATTTGTGAAAGAATAAAAATGTTTATTTCCACTGGTTTCCTGCAGAGAAGAACACTTTATCTTTGGGGTCTGGTTCCATTTTTAATTGACACTCTAGCCTCTGGCTTGCTCGTGTGAAATCTGAATGTATTTCTGTAAAGCTGCTTTGTGACAACGTCTATCGCTAAAACTCGAATAAAAACGAACTGAATTAATTAAGCGATTAAAACTCAAATAAATAACTCAAAAACTCAAATAAAATCGAACTGCACATTCCTGAGAAATACGGAACAGCTAGGAGTTGAATTCAGGAAGTCGAATCTCTTCAGCAGTACTACTTGCACTTCAGGCCTCTCACACACCCTGGACATGTGCATCCTCAGATATATTTGTTGTCGTGCATGCATTTGGATAAACCGGTGAGTAATGATATCACACTTCACACAGTTTGACTGTACAATAATGATCAATTGTGAACGCCTACATTGTTTTAGTCCACTCTCCAGCTTGCACCCTGATGGTGAGCCGTGTGTTGTGTGGGAAGCTTACATACAACCAGCAAAAACGTAGTGTAATTAGATGTGCTGTTAAATTTCATGCTGCAAGCACCAAGTATCTTCCAAGGAAGGGATATGACACACCATTTTAAATAGAGCTTCAAATTTCTTAAAAGGTTAAGCAACTATTGCCGATGGAGGGTTTGTTAAACGTGTATAATGATTGCATATAGAAATGAGACAAGGCTTTGAATCTGTATTATTAATAACAAGTTTGTATCATTATAATAATAATATAATATATAATAATATGTGGGGCATGGTGGCTTAGTGGTTAGCACGTTTCCTCACACCTCCAGGGTTGGGGGTTCGATTTCCCCCTCCGCATTGTGTGTGTGTGGTTTGCATGTTCTCCCCGTGCCTCGGGGGTTTCCTCCGGGTACTCCGGTTTCCTCCCCCGGTCCAAAGACATGCATGGTAGGTTGATTGGCATCTCTGGAAAATTGTCCGTAGTGTGTGAGTGTGTGAGTGAATGAGAGTGTGTGTGTGCCCTGCGATGGGTTGGCACTCCGTCCAGGGTGTATCCTGCCTTGATGCCCGATGACATCTGAGATAGGCACAGGCTCCCCGTGACCCGAGGTAGTTCGGATAAGAGGTAGAAAATGAATGAATGAATGAATGAATAATAATGTGTATCTCAGTGTGATTTCAAAATCAAATGCAGTTAAGAATATGCTCCAGGCTGCCTTTTTTTTCTGATTGTTGTAGCTGAGTTTGAGTTTGCTGTGGCTGTTATTTAGAAATTATTGAAAAATTTGCAAAGCAATTTGTTTTTTTGTGCTTTTTTTTTTTTTAAAAAATAATTGAATTAAATTACCAGTAAATACACATATGTAATTACTTTCTATGATAGCTGTGTACAACACACATGAAATAGAGAGGACTTTGGCTGAATGCGTGTTGCGATGACGTTACATCACACATCATGGCTATGATCTTTGAAAAATCTGTGGAAAATTTGAAAAATAAAAACTTGATTGTGTGTTAAATTCTTTCAGCATAAAAGGGGCTGAACAATAATATGGTGTAGTAAAATTTTACAGTGCAATTTTCATAACTTTTCAGAATTTAACATGATAAATTGGTTGAAAGAGCTTGAAATCTCATCCTAGTACTATATTAAACAGTTTCAGCTTCTTACACATCCATACTATATTAAGTTTGTGTCTTTCTTTCAACAGTGATACAGTATACCCCATGAATAACCAGGAATGATAGCGATAATGTTGTTTCTTTCTTTAGCTAAAGTCTTCGCATTAAAGACTTTCACATACTTTTCATACCACAGTTTGTACCACACGTTTTTGCTCTGCTCTTGCATCTGAAAAAATGAAGAAATCCACAAAGAACTGACTGCATTTTCAGCATTTTTACTGTCATATTTGTAGCATATGAAAGCCATGTTTTCCCCTTGTTTATTTTATTTTTTCTTTTCCTTTTTACCTGGATTTGTGCAATTTTTTCTAAACTAAACTGTAAGTAATGAATTGGGGCAGGGAAGCCTTTATTATCGCCACATATACATTACAGCACAGTGGAATTCTTTTCTTCACATATCCCAACTGAGGAGGTTGGGGTCGGAGTGCAGGGGCAGCTATGATTCAGGACTCCTTGAGCAGAGAGGGTTAAGGGCCTTGCTCAAGGGCCCAACAGTGGCAGTTAAACAATGCTGGGGCTTGAACCCTTAGCTTTAACCACTTGAGCCACCACTGCCAAAATGATTCGTTCATGAAATCATTCATTCAGCAAAACATTTACATTTACATTTACAGCATTTGGCAGATGCCCTTATCCAGAGCGACGTACATAAGTGCTTAAATCTCTAGCATTGAATACATTAATGCTGGTTCACTAGGTTACATACTTAAGATACCGTGAGTTTAAAACATTTGCTCAAAGTTACAATGAAAAAGTGTCAAAGGTTTTTTTTTTGTTTGTTATTTTTTTTAAATGCAAAAGATAACGAAAGAAGTGCTAGTTGAAGTGTTTGCTGAATAAGTAGGTCTTTAACCGCCGCTTGAAAATAGCCAGTGACTCAGCTGTCCGGACCTCTAGGGGAAGTTCATTCCACCACCTTGGTGCTAGAACAGAGAAGAGACTTGTAGTATACTTGCCTCTTACCCTGAGAGATGGTGGAACCAGTCGAGCAGTGCTGGTAGATCGGAGGTTGCGGGGTGCAGTGTGAGGAGTGATGAGGGCTTTGAGGTAAGAGGGAGCTGGTCCATTTTTGGCTTTGTAGGCCACATCAGTGTTTTGAATCGGATGCGTGCAGCTACCGGAAGCCAGTTGAGGGATCGCAGCAACGGGGTGGTATGCGAGAACTTTGGCAGGTTGAAAACAAGCCGGGCAGCTGCATTTTGGATCATTTGCAGAGGATGGATTGGTGTGAGCAGAGCCAACACAGGTTATGATGTTAACTCTCACATTATCTCCAGCCTCATAAAAACTCTGCTACTCAAACTCTTAATTATGCAGCTACTGGCTTCTATATTGGGTGTGCTGGAGTTTTAAACAGCCTACAAGTGCCAGGTGTTATGACATCACACCCAAGTAAATCGTTTTTTATTAACTTGACTACAACATGATGATTCTAATTTATATAATATAATGTTACAACTCTAAAGGAAAAATGAGCAGTGAGAATACAGGCCTTGTAAATTGCAGAGCTATAAACAAACCCACGCATCTTTACATAGTTAAGTCACCTAGACACAGAAGAAAACGCTGTATGAAAGCAGTAATTAAACATCATCTTACCTCATGTTGACAGCAGCGCTCAAAAGACGAGCATGTGCGCCAACGTACGATCTTAAGATCTATAAAGCTCCGCTCCAAACAAAGTTTGTTTATTGCTCCCACTTCCTGTTTCCATGACTCACTACCAATTTTTTTTTATGAAGAACAGATTATCTCTGACTAAAAAAAAACAAGAAATTTGGACATTCTGTATAATGTTATCAAGACAAAGCTTTGGAAATGAAGTGATCATCTTCCCAAAAATCATTTCATTTCCATAGTAATGGAGAATGACATGAACTAAAGTCACATTATAACTGCAAAGATTTGATATCTTGTATTTTCTTTTTTTTTAAATGTTTGTGGAGGAGGTTTCACACTCAACACATTAAGTTTTTATGGCCATGATATGTGTCCAGGCTGCTCTATAAAACTTTTTTAATAACTCTATAAAGAAAAATCTATAAATCTTTACTATTAATACTAATTGTGATCATTTTAATAACGTGTAAAGAGAACACAGGAGGATGAATGTCATCAGAACAGCTTTAGGCCAAAATCATCCAATTTTAGACTTGAGCCTGAATGTAATCATATAACATGTTCGACTACTCTAATACAAAATACATGAAATGTCTCTAAAAACACAAATACAGACAGAATTTGCCTGCTACTTTTGCCAGCTCTTACACATTAGGTCTAAAAGGATTGCGTCATAGCTTTGTTAAACCACACGAGTCTATAATTCAAAGCTTTCTATTGATCTAGAGCAGGGCTGGAACTTAAGACACCATTGCAATACCAAATAGATAAGACATAAAATAAAACAGTTGAACACTGTCAATGGGTCAAAGGGTTAATCAGCATTGTTGAACAGACATTTGGCAACATATGCATCCATATACCTTGTAATAGCTCAGGTTTCCCATTTGGTTGTTAGAGATGGGTGTGGGTGCTGAAATGAAGAGCGTGTGGATGAGTGTGAGTTGGGTGGTTGGGTGGGCGTGTGTCAGAGCACTGACTCATAGCACTGCTGTCAGTCTTGGGTTGTGATCACGGGTTGTGACAATATACACGTGTGCAAAGTGTTTGTAAAACAGTGATTGGACTATTTTTATTTCTGTTGAGCAGCACACTGGATCCTGATCTTGCTTTTGCATGTTCTCCCTGTGTCTGTGTAGGTATCCAGAATGTAGCTGGAATTACTGTTAGGTGCGTGTATGTGCATGGACTGGTGCTTGATGGGATGTCAGTCCAGCACCCTAAACCTAGCATAATGAATCAAATGCAGTATGTACTGATACAGTATACGGATTTAGACACGATCATAACCATTATAACCTTTTTTTTTCTTGTTGTTGTTGTTTGTTTAAATCTTCAACAAGTGAACAATTTACTGTACTTGTTGTGAAAAAAAGGTGCGGTTTAACAGCAAGGAACAACGTTTAATACCTATACTGTAGCACACTTAAACAGAGTCAGTGCACTGCCTTCCTCTGTTTTGAATTCTGATCGCTTTTTCATGCCAGTCCTATTGCCTTAGGGAAAAGCACAGGCACACTGGCTCTTTACTGCACAATCCCAGTGGATGCAGTAGGTCATCCAGGTATTTCTGACTTACTGTTTTATAAATACCTAGTTTAAACATTAAATTTGACTTTATTACATTAGGGACACAGTTTGTTGTGTTCCCAAGTTCAAGGCTCTGGATCCACTATTGCCTTGACCATGGTAAAGAAAATACTACAGGATTAACTTTCTTGGTTATTTATTATATGGTTATTTTAATTAAGGAGTTAAAAGCTTATTATTTTCCTTTAAGAGCACACCTCAGTGTTTTACTCCTTTTCTATCACAGCAAGCTGGCAAATATTATAATATATTTTTTATTTATTAATGAATGGTCTCATGTTTTTTAACAGTTTATTTAGATTAGTTACATTTAATGTCATAGAACTTTCATAAGGTGTGTTAGTTTTTTTAGAGGATGTTGGAGAAAATGTTTACGGTAAGCTTTCCAAATGAAATAAAGGTTGCAAAAAAGGAATCATATCAGCAACCTCTTAATGTACAGTATATGAAAAAAGATCAAAGATAGATACAGAGACACCTAAATAGATAAAGTGAGGGGGGGGGGGTCGGAATGTGTGTGTGTGTGTGTGTGTGTGTGTGTGTGTGTGTGTGTGTGTGTGTGTGTGTGTGTGTGTGTGTGTGTGTGTGTGCGTGCGTGCGTGCGTGCGTGTGTGTGTGTGTGTGTGTGTGTGTGTGTGTGTGTGAGAGAGAGAGAGAGAGAGAGAGAGAGAGAGAGAGAGAGAGAGAGAGAGAGAGAGAGAGAAAAGAGAAACTCTCAACAAGTTGTTGATGTGCAGTGCATTTTGTTATAAAACACGGTGCACTTCACATCTCTGCTCTTAAGAACACTGATTATCTTAGACATAGTTCGGAGTAAACATGTAACTGGAGTGGTGATGTAGAAATAAATATATAAAGATGATGAATGTTTGTTTTTTTCATTCATTAAAGAGAGAGACGATTGTTTTCAATGCCATTTGCGCAAGCGTGACGCTCGTGATAGCTGAGATTAATGTTTAAAAATAACTTCATTTAAAAAAAAGTGACCTCATTCAAGGTACATCTGTCAGAAAGAGAAGTGATGCTGAGTCCTCATAGTGATGCTGTGATCACGTGCCAAATCACACCGTAAATTATGACTCGCTCCATCTGGAGATAAAAAAAAAGTTGAACCCTAAATATCACCAAGTCAGATATATTGTTCACTACGTAGTGTGTGGAAGACATTATTTCACTTGTGGTGTAGTGCACTAACCTAGGGACAAGGCGATATTTTGTGATGTGGCTCATGACGTCGATGAAGCTTTAGTCAATCCGCGCTCTCCATCAGTGGAGCATATAGTCGTGCGTAAAGCCGCGGTGCAGGTCGCTGTGTCTCTGCAGCATCAGGCACTGGGAAGTCACTGTGAGGTGGAATATCTGTCTAACTAATCACAATATAACTCGGCAGTTCGGATATTTTTTTCCAGATCATATTAAGCAATCGTTCTTAGGCTTGCTGCTGTTGTTTTGTTGGAAAACCGACACTTGCTGTTCTTTATCCAAAAAAAAAAGAATAATGTTCGGTTTGGCTTTAAAGTACTTCTTTTGATATATTGTCTTTTTTTCATAGTGACTTTTTATGAAGCAAGACGTTTTCTTGCACTTTTTGTTTTAAAAGATAAAAGGAAGGCTTTTAGACACTCCAATCTGAACCGTTTCTCTCGCGCCGCAGATATGATCGCGCTTTTTGTTGCGCTCCTGTGCGCTCGCACGCTGGCTGCTGGAAACCTGGCGGTAGCTGATGGCCAGCCGCAGGGCGAGCGCTTCGTGTGCACCGCGGTGCCTGCGGGCGCCGACCTCAGTTGCCCCGTGGACACGGATAACCGGGTGCAGAGCGCGAGCCCGCAGGAGGACGAGTTCAGAAGCACGATAGTGCAGCTCCGGGAGACCGTGCTGCAGCAGAGGGAGACCATTGCGAGTCAGCAGGGCACCATCAAGGAACTCAACTCCAAACTTTCTCGCTGCGAGGCCGCGGCACAAGACGCGCGAGACAGCAAGTGGCGTGGAGGCGCGCGCAGAAAGGAATACGGTAAGAACACGATGGGCGATCTGCCTCGAGACCCCGCGGAAACCATCGAGCAGCTCGGCAAGACCATGCAAGGGCTGAAGGACCGACTGGAAAACTTAGAGGTGAGGAACAAATAAAAAAAAAAAAGGTTTTGGTGAATTTGTGCTAAAAATGTGTTGTATTAAACTGCACCGTTTCCCATCCCGTGACTTCTCCATCCTTTGTTCCTATATGCATAGCTTTAAATACAACTCTAAACATCATTTTCCTTTACGAGATTTTAAGTACCTGCATACAAAGCTTTATGCACACAGGTAAAGGTGAAAAAGGTGTACACTCGATGGTTCGACCCCAAATACAACGTAGTACATTATTTTGTATGACTGCACATGCGTTGTCTCTTCTAACGGGCGTACATCATGATTATCATTCTGCTCACGCTCCCATTAATCTCACTCCCTGTCTCTCTCTCTCCATTTCTCCATGGGACATCTTTATTTCCTGTTGCTTTATGCAATATGTTCAGTGCTGTATCTAGTTCCGCAAGTAGAGGATGGTAAAGTAAAGTATGGCTTGAGCTTCACCACCTAAGTATGTAAAGAACAATGTTGTTGAATTAGTGTCTGTAGAGTGGTTTTCTGGTACCCACATAAAGGTATCTGTTTTAAAGTGGTTCGTTGAATAATTAAGGTTTCATAGCTTCTTAAGAAGGTATTACTTATAACAATTATTTGACACAGGGAATGATACATGATTCATGGAACCTTTTTCAAACATTAGCTAGATATTATTCAAAGGTCTACACAAATTGTTGAAAACCTTTCATGTATTTCATTTGAGGTTCAGCGCAATGGGACAGGAACAGAACTGTCTTTTAAAAATGCTTTATTTTTTTGTGATCTTAGAACATAAGAATCAGAAAGCAAACAAAATGTAACTAAGCCTTACATGAGACCCAAGAGTAAAGAAGCGCACAAACACAAGCATACAGTATATACGTGTATAGAAATCTAACATCTAGGCACGCACACTCAGATTTGCATAGTGTCTGAGTCATCATCACCTGTGCACGCTGCGAGAAAACAGTTTTTGACACACTGACTCTTCACATTCACTTATAAAGCCATCATGCAGCAGAATATGATTAAAGCTGTATCCTTCCCATCCCACAGCAGCAGCTGCATGCCAATGCATCTGGTGCGCCGTTCCCCAACGAGCTGCGTGACCTGCTAAAGCGGCGGCTAGGGGACCTCGAGAGCCAATTGCTGAGAAGAGTAGCAGAGCTTGAGGAGGAAAAGACACAGCTATACAATGAGACAATGGCCCACCGGCAGCACACAGAGAACACACTCAACTCGCTGCTGGAGAGGATCACAGAGCTGGAGAGAAGTACGGCACACTCACATCACTACTTGGACTGAATTCCAATATGAATGGAGCTTCTATATAAATTCATCCAGGAAGTCTTTTTTTTAATTATTTGGTAATCTACCAGTGTAGTTTATCAGAGTTATCTTAAGACATGCTCAAACCAAGGCTCCACAAAGTTATACTGGAGCAAGCTGAGGTTCTTCCGGTGGTAGTTCCATAGGAAAGAAGTTAATGTTTGCAAGTTTTTTTATATAGTCTGTAATGCAGATCACGTAGCATCTGGCTTGTTAAATGAGGATCTGGAATCATTAGGCTAATACCAATTTTCATAATTGTGAGCACAAATATGGCAGATTTACTCATTTGAACAGGTGGTCATTATATCTAGATGTAAGAGATCCAGTGAAGTTGAACCCAAGTAACACTCACTTACATCAAGTTATTCACTTTTTACACCCTATAGGTAACAGCGCATTTAAATCCCCAGAGGACTTCAAGGTCTCTCTGTCCCTGCGCACAAACTACCTCTATGGCCGCATCAAGAAAAGCCTTCCAGAAATGTACGCCTTCACTGTGTGCATGTGGCTCAAGTCTAGTGCTAGTCCTGGCATCGGGACACCATTTTCCTATGGAGTCCCTGGACAAGCCAATGAGATTGTGCTGATAGAATGGGGCAACAATCCCATCGAACTACTTGTCAACGACAAGGTTAGTCATTTCTCACACATGAATCTCATCTGTTGGTATATTATGCTGTCTCACTGGGAGTTTAATGAAGATTGTGGTACAGTTCAATGCAAAAGAACAGCTGATTAGCTGAAACCATAAATGAGGCACTTAACCAGATGTTCCAGGGATCCAGACTTTCTAAAGTTGCCTACTTTAATAAATAAATAATGAAACAAGTTTAAATCTGTTTGTTACTAGGAAATATTGTGTAGTTTGTGCACCACATAAGTGCCTGTGAACGAGCTGTTGCTATAGAAATGATAACATTAGAACTAGCAGGTTCAAATAAACATATATAGAAAATAAATCAGAATAAAGAACAGTGCTGTGGTATAAAGTAATTAGGTAAGTAAGTGAAGACGGAAACATATTCCCAAGTGTGCTGCGCTGTCTGTGCTATAACCGTAGACACAACATTCATAGTTGCCTGCACATTTTCCAAACTGATCTGCCATTAGGGCTTTGAAGCAGCATGAGACTTGATATTAGGCAGTGCCAAGCCCCAACTACACAGAGTTGAGAAAATCAGCATTACAAAGGTACTGATCAAAAGAATGAGGTGGGAATTCAAAGAGGGATTCGAGTGCAATTGGTAAACAGCTCCACAGTGCACCATCTGTTGGTCGAAACACAACCGCAGAATAGGTCATTATAGTAGATGAAACTTTTATTGGCATTTATTTTTTTACCTTCACGTTAAAAATCACCATTCGAAATGAGGATCGACAAGGAACCGTTTAATGAGTCTTGTCAAAAACTCCGAAATAACAAACTCGTTTAAAACTGAAGAAACGATATCCAACTGAGCCTGCTGTCTGAGATTTAATTGATTGAGAATGGTAATGTCTGCACTGTTCTGGCTATAATCTGGTTTGTTTTTAAGGGACAGATTATATATATGATTACTTTAAGTTAACGAGAATTTAGAAACAGACAATTTTGTTGGCAAAAAATGTTCATTAATGATATCTTCATGCAGAAAGTGAAATAGTTTCATTTAGAAACCCAGTAGCCGGTTTATGATGTTTCCTGTGTTGGAAATAAAATGTGGGAAATTAATGCATTTGGTAGATTTTATAGAAATTTAAATTAGAAGATATTTGAAGACAAAAATATTTTCCAAAATATTTAAACTGACTAAAGTCATCTTCAGACTTGCAGTTTTTTTTTGTTGTTGTCCAAAGTTTCATGTACAATCTGAATTTGTTATGATTAGTGAAGTGTGAATGCTGTTTATGAGTACTGGTTCAGTCCAGAGATTTGATATCTGATCCTCTTAAAAGTGTGGAGGCTTTTCACACTCAGAGCCACGTACCAATGTGATTGCTGATTTGTTTTCACTTGCAGCAATGTTATGGTTATTGCAATCGTTTCATAGCACTGGAGCACTTTAGTTAGCTCACCTTTGACAGCACAGTAAAAAAAAAGGCACGTCTCGTGTCAGCCTGAATACCTGATCGGCTCCTTGTTTTCAAATATTCCTGCATGATGAAATGCCTTGCATCCAAAAAAGCATTTTTCATTTTTCTTCAGCGTTGGTGCAACAGAAAAAGGAAAACAAAATCTGGATATAACTAGAGCTTACCGTTTTGCAATCGTGCTTGCACAGTGTGGCGTACAGTCTCTGCAATGAAGCAACGGTTCGAAATGAATTCTTCCATGTAAATGCAAAGCGATTATGTTTCCTGAATTAGCCTTGAGTGTAGATTTGAATATTCAGACCAAATGTGAAAATACCGTAAATGATCCATTTTTTTGTTGTTGTTGTTGTCGTTGTGAACATTAATAATCAGCAAATGACTAAAATATGATTTAAGTTGTCATATATGGTATCACTTCTACAAGGTCCCTGGTTCAATCCTAAGCCTGATTACTGTCTGTGTGGTGTTTTACAAGTTGTCCCCATGTTTGCATGGGTTTTCTACCAAAAACATGCAGTTGAAAGGATCGACTAATTTATATTGGCGCGAATGTTTGCACTGATGTCATATCCTGATGGCATATATTCTGATGTCATATATCAGCGAAGACTTCAGCAGAAAGGAATTAGTGTTGGGTCTGTGATGAACCCGGAAATAACGCTGATTTATTAGTTACTCAGGAGCTCTTGGTTGCTTAATTCCACTCAACTTCAAACTGTTGTAGAAAGGACATTATTTCCGTTGACATTATTTCCTCTCCAGTGTCACCCCAATGAGGATGAGTGTCTGGTTCCTTTCAAGGTTTCTTCCTCATATCATCTCAGTTTTTTTTTTTCTATTTCTATTCTGTTTCCATACTTATCTAAAGATGTTTGAGACTATGTGAATTGTTGACAGCGCTATACAAATAAATTGAATTGACTTGAATATCCAGGGTGTATTTCTACCTCACAACCAGTGTTTTAATGATAAGCTCCAGTTTAACCTATGGAAAATGTGCATATCTAATGTATTTGCAGCTATACATTGAATATCCATGTTCTGACATAAGTATACAAGTATCAAATTTCCAATTGAATGCTCTGTATGAGACATTCGGTAGCGTTATATTTCAACCAAGCTACTACTCTGTCAGAAAAAGATCGATATGCACTCAATAACTTTACCTCGGCTCATGAAATAACAGCTCCTCTTCTCTGCAAACACAATCGGGCTTCCAAGTCATAAGGGTAATACGTTACGACAAGGCAGGTATTTTCAAAATGCAGATAGTTTTTATGCTGTAAATTCTTCAGGCTACTGAGAAAACTGAGAGACTTTCCGTAGTTTACAAGCCTAATTGTGTTTACATGGAGAGGATTAGATTCATCATCTCAGTCTGATATGTGCTAACACAATATGCTAAAAAAAATACTTATTTGTTATTTGTTACAAATTGATATTCCAAGAGCGTAGCGGTGGAGGTCAGCTTGGTTAAATTATGTCGCAGCGGAACATCTGATACAGAGGATTTGATTGAAAGTTTAATGCACATTCCAGAACACTGATATTGAATGTTCGCTTGGTGCAAACAAGTTGGTGCAAATATTAACTCTGCTTAAGCCATGACATTGGTCACTGTATTAAAGATCCAAGAAAATGAATCAAGGAGATTTTCAAAGTCAATTTTAAGTTAATTTTAAATGCTATCTGTAGAATAATGCAGACTGAGCAATTCATTTAGAATACGTTTGGCACAATGGTGAAACATATACTGGGACAAATTGCCCTGGGCCTGCTGTACAAGGTTTAAAGGGATCTTACAAAGATTGCTAAAGTCTAAGCTGCTCTTGCTCTTATATCCCGTGTTACCTATATAAAATATCTATCAGTCAGTGATTTTTATTTATTGTTTGAGAAACTATTATTACCTATTATGGTCTCATAGTGCTTTACAAACATGAAATCCTCCCACCTCTACTATTAACTTTCTGCACGAGACGTTTGGGATTCATTAGACTTTGTTAGATATCTGTATGGCTTGTTCCTGTTGAATACACCCTGAGGGTTGAGAGAGTGGAAGAGAGAAATGAGAGAGTGAGCTTGGCTGCCTGAATAATTCCCATGATGCCACTCCTGAGCTGCATCAGTTTGGTGCTTGGTTTATTGAGGAAGGCAGCTTGGCTTTCAGCTCTCTGCATTATACATGTGTGTGTGTGTGTGTGTGTGTGTGTGTGTGTGTGTGTGTGTGTGTGTGTGTGTGTGTGTGTGTGTGTGTGTGTGTGTGTGTGTGTGTGTTTGTGTGTGTGTTTGTGTGTTTGTGTGTGTGTGTGTGTGTGTGTGTGTGTGTGTGTGTGTGTGTGTGTGTGTGTGTGTGTGTGTGTGTGTGTATTTGTGTGTGTGTGTGTGTGTTTGTGTGTGTGTTTGTGTGTGTGTGTGTGTGTGTGTGTGTGTGTGTGTGTGTGTGTGTGTGTGTGTGTGTGTGTGTGTGTTTGTGTGTGTGTGTGTGTGTGTGTGTGTGTGTGTGTGTGTGTGTGTGTGTGTTTGTGTGTGTGTGTGTGTGTTTGTGTGTGTGTTTGTGTGTGTGTGTGTTTGTGTGTGTGTGTGTGTGTGTGTGTGTGTGTGTGTGTGTGTGTGTGTGTGTGTGTGTGTGTGTGTGTGTGTGTGTGTGTCGTTGCCATTGCAGCACACTTAACATGGTTTTTATATAAAAAGCTCTGAACAATTGTGTTACACGTACATACACACAATGTTACACACATGTCGTATTTTAGCTATAGAGGAGTTTCCCCCAGTCTCTCAGACTGACACATGCTGTAGCCAATAAGCAATAAGAACATGCTGCTGCATATGATTTTGTGTTAATGTTGATGTCCTTCTGATTATGTTATATTCCTTACTTCACTGCTGAAGTATATACTGTATTTTCACATTTATTGTGCTTTTTTGGGGGGTTATATTGCTGTTTGTCCACATTTGTCCTGGTGATTTGTCACTGTGTTTTTTCCGGCTTGCTCTTGTGTTTGTGGTTTGTTACTTTATGTTCCACAACATAGGGTCACAGTGTGAGAGCATGATTAAGTCTCTTGCTGCGAATTCCAGTCACAGCGTATAAAGAAACAAAAGAACATAAGACCACTAACTGAGCATGACAGATCATACTGTACACAAGGGAAGGTTTTGCGTTTTTTAAAAATACAATCTCGGCATAGTACTGGCAACAAAAATGGCTAATTGTTGAACTTATGCTTGATTTTTCCCTGATACCATCAACTACTTTATGCTTATTTTAAACAATAATATATTGCATGTACTATATGCTGGCTCAGCAATTTTTTTGGATGCCTTTTTACTTACATTTTGTTAAATTTGGTAGTGATGAACATTGTACGTTCCTCACAACTAATACAACTTCCTGTTGTCCAGGTGGCTCAGCTGCCTTTGTCAGTGGGAGACGGGCGATGGCATCACATCTGCATTACCTGGACGACCAGAGACGGCTTCTGGGAGGCCTATCAGGATGGCGAGAGGCTGGGCACTGGGGAGAACTTGGCCCCATGGCACCCAATTAAACCTGGAGGAGTGATCATACTGGGCCAAGAACAGGTATGAGCAAATGAGAGACATTAAACCTCCCTTAAGGGACAGAGAGGAAATAAATAGAATGAGTCTTCACACGCGATGAGTAGAAAACGTCATCTGGTTGTACTTACTATACTGCTGCTATGCCACTGGTACATCGCGTGGTGTGTGTGTTTACCTCAGGGATGGTACACAACGACACAATTCAGGTCATTGTTTTTGGACTGTACAGTACTGTATTGTACATTTGTACTTATTGGTCAATTTCATGCTGTACTTACACTTGGATGCTACGTAGGTCAAATTTCTAAAACATTAAATAAAACAAAAATTGGCATGATCAATAAACTTGCTACCTTCCCCAAAAAGCAATAATTCAATTTTGGGAAGTAGGAAAGACTCGTGGCTTACATCAATAAATAAACATTACATATTACTTACACACACACACACAAAAAAAAATAATGGCAAATAAAGAAAGTTTTAAATGACAAATGTTACTCCCCACCCTGAAGCAGACACATACAGTAAAATGATAAAATATATGAAATCGACTTCAGACATTTCAATCAGTATAAACAAGCAAATTATTTTAATTCATTAGTCAAGTCTTACGTACAAGACAGTAGTGAGAGCAGCTCTGCTGTATGGGTTAGAGACTGTAGCAGTGAGGAAAAGACATGAGGCAGAGATGGAGGTAGCAGAGATGAGGATGTTGAGGTTGTCTTTAGGAGTGACGAGGATGACAGGATTAGGAGCGAGCACATCAGAGGGACGGCTCGGGTTGGCTGTTTCGGGGACAAGGTCAGAGAGGATAGATTGAGATGGTTTGGACATGTACTGTACAGAGGATTGAGGTGGTTATATTGGTAGAAGGATGTTGGAGATGGAGCTACAGGTAAGAGGTCAGGAGGAAGGCCAAAGAGGAGACATATGGATGTGTTAAAAGAGGACATGAAGGTAATTGGTGCGAGAGTAGAGGATGCTGAGAATAGAGTTAGGTGGAAACTGATCATTCACTGTGGCGACCCCTAAAGGGAAAAGCTGAAAAAAAGAGGAAGAAGAAGATTTAGTCTTCTATATGATTCGTAAGGACACTTTTGGTTTTCAGTGTGATATGTTTGCTTTTCTCACAGAATGTTAAGTGGGTAAATAAAACACTTTGGAATTATAGATGCTTACCAGAAAAACACTTTTTCGTCTCAGAAAGCAGAAATATGTTTGATATCACTATCATTTACTTTGAAGATACAAACAAATGTGTGAAAAGAATTATTCTTTGGAACTTTTCTGTAAATCTATTGCCCCTAAGAGGCTAGGGAAAAGCAAAACACTTATGAAAACTACAAATCCTTTAAGCCCCAAGTGGTTACTTTCATACGAGCTATTAACCAACACTGTGGAGTGTGACATGACAAAGAACATGGGCACAACAACACAGGTACAAATTCCTTTTTTTTTTTGGCCTCTGGTAAAAAGAAGTGAATACAGTATTACCATCAGAATATATAAAGAAAGGGTCACTTAAGCTGGATATCTGCCTCATCATATCAATAATTATAGCTCTTCCACATAGTTGACATTCTAATATAGAGTCCTCTTAAACATTATCACTGTGTTTAAATAAATACGTTTACGCACTTTTTACACAATAGGCACTCGCAACTTGATAAGATACCGAATAAATTGGGCCTGGGATACTCATCTGTCTCCACTGTCTCAGACATTGCTGCTGCTGACTAAGCAAGAGCCTGAAATTCTTTCTAGTTTCTACAGGAAACTGCTTTATTTTGTTCAGGTCTTGGAATAAAATGCTGGGAAATTTGTGCATTCTGTCTTTTAATTGGTTTACAGATATTTTTATTAAACATTTATATAACTCAATTTAATTCAATTTTATCTGTATAGAATTTTTAACAATGAACATTGTCTTTTTCCTTTTACTCATTTTTGAGTCAGGATACACCTGAACAGTCGAAGGGTAAAATCCTTGCTCGAAAGCCCCACAGTGATGGTGCAAGGATTTGAACTCATGACCTTCTAGTGACTTCTTATTGTCCTAATATAATCCACAAGTACTTTCAGTGGCTATAATGTTTGGTGACCTGTTTACCCTATTTCTCTATCTTTCTCTATGTAACAGGATATTGTAGGGGGAAGGTTTGATGCCACACAGGCTTTCGTAGGAGAGCTAAGCCACTTCAACATGTGGGATCGGGTTCTCCGCCCCACAGACATCTCCGGCATGGCTAACTGTTCAGCATATATGCCTGGTAACATCGTGCCCTGGATAGACGCCAATGTCGAGGTCTTCGGAGGAGCCACAAAAGCAGCACTGGAAATATGCGAGGACCGTCTTTTTGATTCATAAGACTGATCCTTTCTATATGGATCCGATATTATTTTTCAGAGGTAAAACGCCTCACCATGCTGCTTTGGGACCATTGTGGAGAGACAGTTGTTTTATGAAACAGTATTCACTGTGCTTATATCATTCTCTCTGGTGGATTTCTCCTCTGTTTTGCTGTTTCTTTTTTGTTCTCAACAAGGTCAATGATCGACGTTATTGTGGTGTATGAAATGTAGAAAAAAACACATTCTGAACATTCCAGTTTAAAAATATTTGAACATGCACAAGCTTAAGCTTTTTGTCAATGTTAGATATGTTTTTGTGTTAAACAGAAAAAAAAAAAATTCTGAGCAGAGGATTCACTGGAGTGTGGAGCGCTGCTGTATGACCGAACTGCATGAAGGCTTACATCTGAATTCATTTTAATGTCCTGTATTTGTAGAAACAAGCATTTAACGCACCTTCAGTAAACAGGGCTTGAGCGGAAGCACTCTGCTCTTTATAACATGCATGAATGAAAAATTCTCTTCAAATATGCAAAGCTGTCTACACACCCAAATGTTATAGGATATGATCGATCAGGGGCATAGTGCAAGGGTACATACGGTTCCTAGAGCATTCTAGAGCCGGGAGGACAGAGATATGGATAAAGGGAGATATTGATGAAGAGCATATTAAAAGAATCATCTTTGATTGTTTTTCAAAATACTAGCTTTACGAATAAAACTGTCACAGAAACTTTTTATACATTTTTATAAACGGATTTTTGTCCAGGAAGATGAGTCTGACTTGAACCAGAATAACTGTGTAGTCCTTAATCCTGTTGGTGGTCTTGGAGTCTCCAGACCCTCTTTAAATAGTTATGATGATAAGACCTGTGGAACAGATGGAACGTAAGAATGTAAGAATTAAAGGCAAACTTTGTTTTCTGTACTGGGAATTACACTGAAAATGAAGGCTTTGTTGGGGTTTGCTTATATTTGTATTTATATTTCTGGCTCCTATAACATATGAATCATGCTGTGTTACATTTCTGTCTCGCAATTAGGTCTGATGATCATGTTCTGAATTCTTCACCTCTGTGAAACTCTGTACGCACTTCTACTTTGAAGCAAGTAAGAGGATTTAGGAATTGATTATTTTCTCTTTACTGGGGTTTAATTAGGAGCAAAGAAAGAAAACCAGACGAAAAAAAGAGCTGATTTGTAAATTCTTGTTATTATTGTATTATATTATGAAACAGTAATGCACTGGGGTCTCTGTTTACCCCCCAAACAATGAGCAAGAGAAATCTCAACTCAACATGGCTGGTAGTCTAGTAGAGAAGATGGATGTGGATATAAAAAAAAAACACTTGTTTAATGATGTACAAAGCACTGGAAAAAAATCCAATAAGCTTTTTTTGTGGTGATATAAAAGAAGTATTGATGGATTTTAATTAAATAGAGGTTGCTTGCATTCTCTTCCTTTACGACGACAGCCAGGTTGAATGCATTATCCCCTCAAAAGCTGAAAGAGCACCATGCATTATTTTTGTACAGAGTCCATTAACGCTTGCTCGTTTTAGAGTATTTATTGAACTGTACAGTGATGCTTCAATAAAGCTGTGCAATAGTTACGCCGCGTGAGAGTTTAATGTATACCGAGCTTTCTGTCAGGTTTTCTACACGCTTTTGTGGCCTACTACACCACTAGGACCTGCCGGGCCTAATGGATCTGTGTTTAAATGTAGAAAGGATGGTTGAATGTGGATGGGTTTATATGCTGTAGAACAGGAAAGTTTGTCTGTCACGTTCTCTTAAATGCTTCTCCTGCAGTAAGCAACTAGAAAGTGGGTTCTTCTTTTGTTCTCGCTTGCTGGCACGTGTCCTTTATGAATGAGAGAATACTGGTAGAAAACAATGCCAGTGGTGTGGAGATTGTTTTTTTTTTGTTGTTGTTGTTGTTGTTGTTTACTGAATGTGTGAGCATTTTCATTCGAATGACTCTGTTAGTCTGTCAGTGAATAAAGCACTGTGTATGAAAAAATAAAACGTAAACTTTTATATTTAAATGTTTATGTTATATCTGTTTTGACTAATTATCTGGTTTTTGGGGGGTTTTTTTCTGAAAAACTGAATGGCCTTTTTTGAGCATCACTGCTTTCATGGTTTGTCAAGGATTTTGTCAAGGATCAGTCTTTAGTTCCTGATATGGAGCAACACACACCATTCAGTGTTGAAATGTGGTTGAATATCCTTTTGCACCCAATAAATAATTGAAAAAAATGTGTAAAAAGTACTGCAATATTTTTATCTGAAAGGGAAAGAGTGTGTTTGATCCACTGTCAAGCTTTCAGAACACTCCAGACGTACTGGGCTTGTTTTTTTCTTTTTCTTTTATCATGTTCAACAAATCTCCAAATCTCAACTCAGATTGCGTAAGCTATAACTTTTTAGGTTACTTTTGTCTTTTGTTACTAAGTAAAAAAATCTTCAGCTTGCTAAAGTCCTAAGGGAAAAGAAACAAATCTGTAAACCCTGTAAGGATTAAAACACCATGAGACATGCTGCTTTTGGAAAAGCCACAACATGGTGATGTCTTGATGTGAAGCGGAATGTGTCAGTCTTTCCATAACATCATGTGTTTTATTCCTCTTATAGCACAACAACATAATCATTTTTAATCTGCTTAAAGTTACATTTAACATCCATTCAATTAGTTCCTGTTCACACTTACCTTAAAGCTATGATAAACAGCTATTCCCTCTATAGCCTTAGAGCTATAGTTTTAGGGTGGCTAAGATCACAGACAGGGGGGCCACCCTAAAAAAGGGCTAGAACCGCCCCTGGTGGAAGGTTAGCTGATTTTGCTTAACTTACTTTTCAATTCTGTCATGGATCAAAATCTTGACAATGTCAACAGTGCAAAATAATTTTTTGGGTTGTAGTGATTCATTCATTCATATTAGTACAAGGCTTGTCACTGTTATTACTGCAGAATTTCCTTTCTCACAACTCAGTAACTAATCACTCTGTCACTTAAGCTCTGCTCATCTCAATTAGCAAACATTAGCTTTGACATGCAATTCATTTTCGATAAAACGTTCGCAATTAACACTAGATTTACTGACTTTTTTATTTTCTGGTGTGGGTCCCGAGGTGTGATTCCCCCCTGTTGAGATTTTCACAGTTCTTCAGCCCTGCTTCTGTTGTGCAAACCCCCCCATTAGCTGTCAGTAGCTCAGATCCAAGGCAGGCCAAACCTCTGTGTGTGACATGGAAACCTTCACGGCCTATCTATACAAAATAGTCTGTTTTATTTATAAAACCTTGTGTGCTAAGGTTTGTCATTGCCATAGTACATATGATATTTATAAAACCCTTGTGCAGACCTGGGGTCTATTTGACTTATACCGATACTGACACTGACTGATACTGACAATGATACTGATACCGATACTGACACTGACTGATACTGACAATGATACTGATACCGATACTGACACTGACTGATACTGACAATGATACTGATACCGATACTGACACTGACTGATACTGACACTGATACTGATACCAATACTGACACTGACTGATAGTGACAATGATACTCATACTGATACTGACACTGATACCGACACCGCTACCGGCACTGACACCGATACCGACACCGATACAGACACCGAGACCGACACCCTGATACGGATACATCAACACAGACACTGACACCGATACACCGATATACCGATACCGATACCAACACCACAACCGATACACCGATACCGAGGCCGATACCGATACACTGATACCCCGATACACCGATACCCCGATACTGACACTGACATCGATACCGACACCGATACCAATACACTGATACCAATACCCCGATACCGATACACCGACAATGACACCGATACCGATACACCGATACTGACACTGACACTGATACCGACACAGATACCAATACACCGATACACCGATACCGATACCCCGATACCGACACCGATACCCCGATACCCACCCACCAATACTGACACACCGACACCTGATACTGATATTGCCAATGATACTGACACCGACACCGATACCGACACCGATACTGACACACCAATACCGACACACCAATACCGACACCGATACGAAACACAGATACACGGGTGTACCGATACACCGATGCCTGGTGTAGAGCCAACAACCTTTCTCTGAATGTGGACTTCAGGAGAGCACAGAGCGAACACTCTCCGCTGAACATCAACGGATCATCTGTAGAGATCGTCAAGAGCACCAAATTTCTTGGTGTTCATCTAGCGGAGAACCTCACCTGGTCACTCAACACCAGCACCATCACCAAGAAAGCCCAGCAGCGTCTCTACTTCCTCCGAAGGCTGAGAAAGGCACATCTCCCTCCCCCCATCCTGACCAGGTTCTAGAGAGGGACCATTGAGAGCATCCTGAGCAGCTGCATCACTGTCTGGTTTGGGAACTGTACGATCTTGGATCGCAAAATCCTGCAGTGGATAGTGAGGACAGCGGAGAAGATCATTAGGGTCTCTCTTCCCTCTATCATGGACACTTACACCACACGCTGCATCGCAAAGCCAACAGCATTGTCGATGACCCCACACACCCCTCACACACACTCTTCACCCACCTGCCGTCTGGAAAAAGGTACCGAAGCATTCTGGCGCTCACGACCAGACTGTGTAACAGTTTCTTCCCACAAGCCATCAGACTTCTCATTAACTGAACTGTACTAGTGTATACTGAGCACAACAAACACACACACCATCTGTATGGACTGCATAGACCCTCACAAAACTCACACACACTGTTTTGCACACTTTTCTGCTGTTTTTGCACATACTGTCCAACATTTCAGCTGTTTTTGAACATATTGTACAATATCTCAGCCATTACGCACATACTATACAATATTTCAGTCATTTGCTGTTTTTTGCACAACTCTATATATTATCCAAATAACCTGCTGCTAAGAAACTGTGTTCATTCTAATGTTACTGCACGAAATATTGTTTGAACATTCAGTATTTACACTGGTCTGACGGCGCTGTTTCTGTTACTGTTTATTGTCTTTTGTGTATTGCATTTTTGTACTTTTTGTATTGTCTTGTAACTTTGTCTGCACTGTTTTTTGTCCTGCACTGTCTTTTGTCCTGCACTTCATGTGGCTGAGACTACTTACAAGTCCTTAGCTCTGTCTTTGTTTTATGTAGCACCAGGATCCTGGAGAAATGCTGTCTCATTTCACTGTGTACTGCAACAGCTATATATGGTTGAAATGATAATAAAAGCTTCTTGACTTGACTTGACATGACCGACACTGACACCAATACCGATACACGAATACAGACACACCGATACTGACACCGATACGATACACCGATACCAATACCCCGATACCGACACTGACACCGATACCGATACACTGATACCGATACACCGATACCGACACCGATACCGATACACTGATACGATACACCGATACTGATACTGACACTGACACGATACCGACACAGATACCAATACACCGATACCCCAATACCGATACCAATACACCGATACCGATACACCGACACTGACACCAATACCGATACACCGATACCAACACACCGATACCTACACACCGATACCGACAATGACACCGATACTGATACACCGATACTGATACACCGACACTGACACCGATACCAATACACCGATACTGACACTGACACTTACACAGATACCGACACAGATACCAATACACCGATACGCCGACACTGACACCGATACCGACACACCGATACTGATACACCGTTACCGACACCGATACCGATACACCGATACTGACACTGACACAGATACCGACACAGATACCAATACACCGATACACCGATCCCGATCCCGATACACCGATACACCGATACTGACACTGACACCGATACCGACACAGATACTAATACACCGATACCCCGATACCGATACACCAACACTGACACCGATACCGAAACCGACACACCGATACGATACACCGATACCGACACTGACACCGATTCCGATACACCGATACACCGATACCGACACTGACACCGATACCGATACACCGATACCGACACTGACACCGATACGATACACTGATACCGATACACCGATACCAACACACATATACCGACACCTATACCGACACCGATACGATATACCGATACACCGATACACCGACACTGACACCGATACCGATACACCGATACTGACACTGACACCAATACCGACACCGATACAGACACACCGATACCAACACACTGATACCGACAATGACACCGATACCGATACACCAATACCGACACACCGATACACCCATACCGACACACCGATACTGACACACCGATACCGACACCGATACCGATACACCAACACCGACACACCGATACTGACACTGACACCAATACCGACACCGATACAGACACACCGATACCAACTCACTGATACCGACACACTGATACCGACAATGACACCGATACCGATACACCAATACCGACACACCGATACACCCATACCGACACACCGATACTGACACACCGATACCGACACCGATACCGATACACCAACACCGACACACCGATACCGACACACCGATACCGATACACCGATACTGATACACCGATACGGATACACCAATACGGATACACCGATACCGACACACCGACACCGATACACCGATACCGACACATCGATACCGATACACCGATCGATCGTAAGTGTTTCTCAGCCATCTATCATGAAGCTTATTACACCAGTCTGTATCATTAAACCCAAGAAGAATTATGAAACTGCCTCAAACCTACAGATCTAGACTGAAGATTATATAAAGATACCTTTAATACATTTGGACTTCATGAACTTGAAGGAACAACATATTTCAACCTATGGCAGAAGTGTACTCAAATAGGACATAAATATCAAGTAGTTCTGTATCTATTCATGAGCAAATGGCTATTTTTCTTTAAGGGGAGAATTTCAATGCCACCATCTTCCCATTGGTATTTTACCGAATGTTCTGGGAAAACAGGCTTTGAAGCTTTAAGCTAAAAAGTCAAACTAATGCAACACAATTATATTTGGACAGAGAACCTTGAACCTGAGTGCTGATCTCTCATAGGTATACCAACATCCTGCTCACGCTGTTCTATACTGTATATAGAAGCCTTTATTATCGCCACATATACATTACAGCACAGTGGAATTCTTTTCTTCACATACCCCATCTGAGGAGGTTGGGGTCAGAGTGCAGGGGCAGCTATGATTCAGAGCCCTTGGAGCAGGGCGGGTTGAGGGCCTTGCTCAATGGCCCAGCAGTGGCAGCTTGGCTGTGCTGGGCCTTGAACCCCGATCCTCCTATCAACAACCCAGAGGCTTAACCAGTTGATCCACCACTGCCCCCTAATATATGCCTTATATATTCCATGAAATCCATTCAAAATCCAAAAATCCAAACACCATTCATTTAATTTGCTATAGTACAGTATGGATCCTCGCTGCAGACATTACTGTGCTTTTTTTTTGCAAACCAGTCTCTGCTTATGCATCAGCCTCTTCTCTCCTCTACAGTACGTTTCATCATGTATGATTCTGATCTAGCTAGTCAGTTCACCTTGGGTGTTCTTTTAAAGACTTACCGCTTCCTACTGCCATCCTCATTGAGGTCTTTAATCCAGACGTTGTCAGAAGACCTGAAAAAGATACCGTCTCTGGGGCTTTTTCATGCCTCTATGTAAAAGCCTACCACTTTAAAGAGATATGTGTATAATGTACCTCTTTATATGTAAAGTTAAAAAGAGTGCATGAACTTCAGAACTGTTTACTGAGCAAGTTTCTGTTTAAAAACTGATGAAAGCTCCTCTTGGTATAGTTTTCTTCTAGTTATTTCCCACTGACCAGCAAGGGAAGAAGAATTTCTGTCATAACCATAAATCAGAATGTCAACCAATGTCAACTATTAATGGCACACAGTTAAAAAATGCTATCGACGATGTTAAAATATCTGCTGACATTAATCTCTCCCACCAGATGTGATGAGTGACCACAAGGTGATTTTCTCATAGAGAATTAATCAAATGTTGATGGCAGCGGATAAGGGCATTACCTGGATTACCCATGTGAGCTTTTCATCCCTGCCCTGTCTCCTCTCTCCTGTGACCGAGGCAGGAAACAATGCGCAGATTAAATAGGCCCTGGGATTGCTCCTGCTCTTTCCCTCGTTCATGTAATTAAGCTCTCGCTGCCCTGGCATTTACACATCATCTGCCTTTCATTGGGAACACAGTGTGATCTGGTGCAAAATCCAGTCTAAAATGTTGTGTTTTGATGCCAACAGGGCATCCCTCCAATCAAAGACTTCAGTGTCACTGCAAAGAAAGGTCACTGATGGAAGATGCCTGCTGCAGACAGAACAGTAGATACCAGATACTTTATTTTATTTTTAACAGATGACACATTTTCATCTATGAAAAACTGAATGAAAATAAGTGCAAAGCATCTGCCTTCAAGTTGTGTTGCACAGACATGTTGCAAATTATGGCCCTGTTTCATCGAGATCCCCTAATTTGCTTGAATGTGTGTGTATTTGTGTGTGTGTGTGTGTGTGTGTGTGTGTGTGTGTGTGTGTGTGTGTGTGTGTGTGTGTGTGTGTGTGTGTGTGTGTGTGTGTGTGTGTGTGTGTGTGTGTGTGTCCCAGTAGAGTTTGCGATTGCTCTACACAAGAAGCCAGGCATTCCTAAAGAGTTCCTTAAAAAGCTGCTTTTTGTTTAAAAAATGCTTGAAATATTTTTGCTTGAAATGTTTAAGTGTCCATGTCCCTCATCAGTCTTGGTGGAATTCAATATTTTAGCAATTTGGAGATCAAATATCTCACTGCAATGTTGATTGTTCATTGAACTCAAACTCTTTCTGCTGAACAGTGGAGCCTGCATGAAAATCTCCTTTGAAGCTCCATTCACTAGATCCTGTGCATCTCCTGAGGTTTGTTACATGCTCGTTTACATAGATTTATAACGGGATGAAAAATGATTTTCTCCATTCACATCTGCAATTGTTTATAAGTCTAGCTAGCTAGCTGTCACTTCCTTCTTCAGCTAGCATTTTGGCACAAAATGGCAGACACTGCTAAAATCAGGTCACCATTAGCAAAGCCTTTTGATGCTTAGATAATGAGATTTAAACAAAGAAAGACACCAACACTCCAAGATTTGTAAGACCTTTAGCTGTCTTGGTACAGTAAAATCGATTGGCTGAGTTTATTATTAGTCCTAAAGTGGAAGCTCAACTATAAAACTACTAAAAAATTATAGTACATAATAGTACTATTGTTAGTAATAGTATTTCCCCTGTTCTAATAACAACGCATCCAACACAAAGACTTGGACTTTCTTTGGGGTATGAAAGGTAGGTGTGTGGTGCTGAGGTACAGGTGCATGTTCTCAGTAAATGGGTGGTTGTGTACAGGTCATGGACAGTGTGCACATCCAAGGCAGCCATGTTTGTAGTCAGTGAAGCAGGTTGAGAACTGGAGTTAATGCTGGTTACGTTTGTAGGTTACAATTTGACACCAATTTCTGCATAGACGAGACATAAATCAGTAAAACAGATCAAATATGGCATAAAGCCAAAATACAACTGTATACACTTTATATATGGAATATGTTCTTTGAAAGCTGTAGGCATCAGTTGTGTGTACAAGTAATACATATGCTTTAGCGCAACATGGAATCATTATACCACTGTATTATTATAGCATCATAATGAGGAACGCTCTTATTACTTCTAAGTATGGAGATCAATTTAATAAACTTTTTTCTTAGCCTTGAATTAATACCTGCTATTTTTTTCCATATTTGATCTAATTTGTTCTGTAGCCAAGTCAAACACTACAACTAGCTGAGATTGAGTCAAGACTTCATAATGGGTTATGTCAAGTTCAAGCCCAAATGAAATTCAAGAAGTCAAGATTGAGACTGAAAACCTCATCAAATCATTTTTTCAAACTACTTGGCATCATTTGTGCATCGTGCCAAGAATAAACTATGTTGTTTTTTCTACGCCTTTTTAAAATGTAGGTATTTGAAATGAAAGACTAGAGAAACACTTGTACAAAATCTTTCCATACAAAGTGAAGACCATATTCAGCAAGTCCAATACCTAAGACCAAGATCCATCCAAGCACAACTGTCAATAAATTCAGCAGAAGTCCAACTTAATTTTGAGATTGGACTTAGAACCCAAGCTTCCTTTAGGAAAACATGTCAGACATATACAACTCCTGCACACAATATATATATATATATATATATATATATATATATATATATATATATATATATATATATATATATATATATATAGAATGTGCTACATTATATAGTTATGTGGAGCAAAAACATAGTAACTAAAACCTAACTGCTTGTTAAGTTTATTTTCTGCCTTTGGGTTGTGCATAGAAGAAAGCCTTATTGTGTACTATGATGTTTCCCTTGTACTTGCTCTTACATAAGCCACAGTCTGTTACATAAGACCTTTGCATGATTTTGCAAACATTCTCTAATTGCACTCTATCTGATAAACATTTTTGCATTCTCTGAATATGTTCTGTGAGCAAATTCCGACATACTCTATAGCTATCAGTTTGTACAACATCTATGCATAATCTGCCCTGGACAAAATACAGCAACTGTAACTGTAACTCGTCAGTGGATAACATTTTCCTCTGTGAATAAAACTCTCTATATTGCTGTTACTCTGTACAGAACTGCAACATAATGTGTTGCATAATGCATTATGAAATAGCTATAGATGTATGCTACATATTACATACATTATATATGTTATGCATGCATTTTTATATTTGTATCTTTAAAATGTTATTTTATTATTTTTTAAATATTTAAATATTTATATTTACTACATCTAATTTTATCTTTAGTTTATTCTTATTTTAATTTGTATGTGTATTTATGCCTTGTCTTCTTTTCTTATCTTATCTTAAGTTTACAATTGGGAATGAGTTCTCACTTTGATTAGGAGCATCATCCATCTCAGTCTCTGTCTTATCACCTGAGGTAAAAGTCATTCACAGTCATTAAAACCCAAGCTGCGTCGTCGTCTTGTCTCTTGACCGATCTCTGTTTCGACTAACATCTGTGTGGAAAAATCACTGATCAGTTCACTGAGTTCTATACTGTTGGCTAAATTTTAAAAATGTATAACTTTCCAGTTGGATCTTTACAGATTGTATTGTTATCATAATTTTTCTCTTTTTTGTTGATTCTGTGATGGCTCAGGAGCATTGTGTGCATTTAGTGAGTTATATTCTGATGCCAAGCTGAATTGATTATGTCTATTTTACTATGACATGTAACTATCCTATAAACTCACATTTAGTCATACAGGCAGGCTTTAGGAGGATTGATTGCATTTACTGCTGCATTTGTTGAAATGTTAAATAGAGTCCCTAAATTTAAAAAATGGTGTTCTTGAAGCGGGGATGTTAATGTATATTACTAGCAATTTTTGTTCAAAACCCTCAGGGTTTTTGCAGACTGTCACACAAAAGAGGAAAAAAATATATGGTAAATAAATCATGAACTAAATAACTGGACAGACTTTATCATTCACCTCCTTTGTACACTGGTAAGTTTGACAGGCTAGAGCTCAGACAAATGCGCCACAACTCTAATTTAACGCTCCACGCTGCACAATTCATCCTTCTTCTTCACAGTCTTGTTCGTGTTTTAAAAGAAAAGCATTTTCATTAGTTGTATTGCTGTGTTTTCAACATGTGACATACACTGGTTAATACCCATCTCAGAACCGCAGGCAGGTATTGAGTTCCACTGCAGTGTTTTTGTTTCATGCTAGGAGAAAATCATTTTTCTTTTCAATGGCTAAAGATTCATTTTGAGTAAACGAAACTGGCCACAGGTCAGCAGAGAAAGGGGTGGCCCGAAGCGAGCCAAGTTACCTGCTGAAGGTCAGTCAATCTGGCTGTGTGTTTCACATCTGGAGGAGTCAGGGGAGACTGCAAACTGGCAGTGATTTCCCTGCTACTCATCGATCATTCGTTCTAGGGCTCGTTTGACTGATCTGTGAGTGAGCCACTTAAAACCATCCCTAGGGTTTCAAGGTCAGATCAGAGAAAGCTGTGTGCTGCAATGAAACTTTTCAGCACTGTTTCCGCTCAGTGGCTGCATTATTATCAATTGCAGTAAGCGCCTGTAACCCATGGCCTGTAATAGTTGACAGTAACCCAATGTGTCCACTGCAGCTTCAGATTCCTGTTCTTTGCTGACAGTAGTGAAGCCTTATGTGGTCTTCAGTTGTTGCTGCCTGTCTACATCAGACATCAGCTTGTGAGATGATTTTGTGTTCACCAGAGTGATTATATGAATTACTATAGACTTTGTGGCAAGTCAAAACTTTGACCTGTCTTAACAAGAAGGCAGAACTGCTACTCAGTGGATGTGGTTTATTTGTTGTTTGTTTTTGTTTTGTTTTAACGGTCACAGATACAGTCACATATTACTTTTTTTTAACCACATTCATTACTTATGTCTTTGCATAAGTAACATTGCATAATTGCAAGTCTATGTGTACAGATGTTGCTAATGGGTGGTTAGTATACATTCATTTTTTTAAACTGGCATCCAAATGAGGGACCATTCTGTGCCCCTTTTCCACCGAGGCAGTTTGAGTCCTGGTTCGGAGCCAGAGCCTAATTTAGAACCAGTTCGTTCTTTTTCGACAGCCAAATCACCGGCTCTAAACAGGAAAAGTGGTCCTTAAGTAGCACCAAAACGTTGCTGGTCTAGACTTAAGAACCGCTTGCGTCAGGGGCTGGGGGCGGGGTTACTGTTAGATAATGTACCTTAAGTATACTAATGTTTAATACACTTTTATTTTACCGCAATATAATCAATTATCAGCACACATGATAGTAGGTGGCTACATGCTAAGGCTAACTTTTTTCTGTGTTAAGGATAAAACAATGTTATGTACTTTCTCGATCACAACCTCCGTTTATACAAATTACATGGAGCTGCATGTACACGTTGGATTTGCCACGTTTGGATGCTAATGTAGGTTCACAAAGCCATGAGCATTAATAGTAAAGCAACATCCTCCATTGTTGATGTTGTGTTTGTGTTTGCCGCTGCTGCGCTAAAGTTGAAACGTGACACGTATACAGTGAAGTTAGACTCGGCTCTGTGATGGCTCTCTAGCCCATGGAAAGGCAAACCGGTTGTTAGAAGGTTCTTTGAACCAGCACCAGCACTAGCTCTGAACCAGCACCCGGTTCTTTTTGGTGGAAAAGGGGTACTGGAGGACTAGTGGTTATTCTTTGGCGCTTTCTCCACCATAACCCGAGCTTGATTCCATACTAGGATGCCATAGCCATTGTATAGCCATTGGGGATACAAAAGGCAGTGTGCTCCCAGTGCCAGATAAATTGAGGATGGTTGTGGTATGAAGAAGCATCTGATCTCAGTGGTCTGCTGTAGAAACCCCTAACAGCTGCAGCCTTAGAGAAAGACAGTCTTCAAATTATGCAGGAATATGAAAAATAGCACCTAAAATTCACAGTTTCATTTTTGCCTGCACTATTTCCTTGTTACATGCACATGTTCCTCAGTTCCTTGCCTATGGCCCTGTATTTGTTAATGCACAGTCTTAGGAACAGAAACAGAATCAAATAAGTAAGGGTTTTGGGTGGAGAAATCACTTTCCTTCCGGCAGCCAATAAGATTGCAGTCCAATGATCTCATTTCTACTCCGGTTGCAGCATGCTCTCCTGAGACCGTGTCTCTGTAAACATGCTTTCATAGACATTTATATCATGAGTGAAAGCTAGAGGGAAAGAAAGTGAGATTAAAAAGACATAGAAGGTGACATAGAAATCTGGATTAATGGTTTATGAAGTGTAGGGGCAATATTAGTGTGTGAATCTTTTACTCCAGCTGCTCGATTCACCTGAAACACACCGTCTTCAACTCAGCCTGAATGACACCTTCACTACTGCAAAGGAAATATTTCAAAGCACATGAACAGGAAAGGTCTGTTGAGACTTTGACATCTCAACATCACCATGACAAAAGCAGTGTCCTTTTCCGTCTCCTCCCTTTCCTCCTTTCTCTCAATCAAAGGATGAAAATGTGACAGTGGAACGAAAGTGCAATAAATACCACATCATTACTGAAGTAGATTAAAGAAAGAGGGCGGGCATGTGCACATTAATACTCAACTCTTCCTATAGGTGTGAGATAGAGAGCTTAGTGACCTGTAGCAATGAAAGGATTTTCAGAATGAGCATATTGTGAATGAGTCCTGGGTTGACACTCTATGATTACAGCGACAGTTCTTAGGAACAAGTGGGAGGACGTACATACATATTTAGGGTATTCATCTGGGACCGGTGCAGAAAGCACCAAGAATTAGTATTACAGCAGATTATAGAAATTACCTCTCAGATCCCTGGTCTATCTCTGGGATGCATTTCCCTTAAAGAAATCTATAATAGAGGTTGGCAGATTCATGAAGGATCCCTCTCACCCTTCCTTTAGGGATGTTGTGTTGGCCTCGTGGTTAAGGTGTTGGATTACTGATTAGAAGGTCATGAGTTCAAATCCAAGGGCCACCAATCTGCCACTCCTGGGCCCCGGAGCAAGGGCTCAGCTATATAAAGGAGATAAATATAGATGGTCTGGGTGTCTGCTAAATGTCGTAAATGGAAAAAATAAAAATGTGTTGGTCAACCATTCAGAAGGTTGTGAGTCCAAATCCCAGGTCCACCAAGGCCCTTAACCATCAAATGTGTAAAACTAGATAAAAATGCAAGTTGGTCTGGAAAAGGGCGTCTGCTAAATGAAAATTGTAAACATATGTAAATTGGACAAATTGTGCAAATGTTATAGAGCTTCCGGGATCAAGTTACAATATAAATTCTATCCATCGCACTCAAGGATTTCAGTCATTTCTACAATGGAATATTGTGTTCAACAAGTTGCAGTGCAGGAGACTGGGATAATATGTACAGAACAAATACAGAAATTAAACATTTCATGAAAAGGTGTTTGGGAGTTGGATGTGCAGAGAAGAGTTTGTTCAATGCGTAGACATAAGCATAAGTTCAATAATACCCTTCAATCAAAATCGAATTCTCTTGCGTGACACAAACAAGGAGCATTATTAAATCCAGTGCCACTATCTGACAGTTTATACAGTACTAACCACTATGTTTTGACTTTTTTGACTTTGGGATATTGTTGCCCAATGTCAATGGCCTTGTTTTTCTACTAACCTTTTAAATGTAGCATTATGATTCTTGTTTATTTCATTCCTAGCATTGATAACATTGCATCTATCTGTGATAATGCAAGGAATGGTATTAAAGCCTTTTTAAACTGACTTAATCTGTGTTGTGGGCTGTAAAGCAATATAAGATATTGAGCTGATCAATTAGTTCATCAATCATCACAGCTTCTGCAAATGTTAATGTCTTGCTTTAATGTCCTGCTTCTGCAATGCATGTGTGTGTGTGTGTGTGTGTGTGTGTGTGTGTGTGTGTGTGTGTGTGTGTGTGTGTGTGTGTGTGTGTGTGTGTGTGTGTGTGTGTGTGTGTGTGATAAAATACCATGTATAAATTAGTAAACCACAGACACTGAAGACTTATTCCTCACTCAGCCCACTCAGACTACATCTACAGTAGCTAGCATACAGTAGATATGCTAATTGCCCTCTTTGCAATTCCATTCTATGATCAATCCTGGCTAACAAACTGACATGAACACAATTGATATGAGGATATCTCATGAGATCTTCTTGAGGTACAACATTGATCTCAGAAAGTTTCAAGAATGTCTTTCCGCTATCATACAGAAAACCATAACAGCACAGACTTTATGGACAACTAATCTACACACCCATACAGTATGTGTGTAGATATTCTTTCCCCAAACTGCCAGAAAGTCTGAAGCTCACAATTGTATTGGATGCGTTTTTATCTTGTAACATTCCAATTTCCCTTCACTAAAATTAAAGGGTGAGCCCAAACCTGTTCCAACATGGCAGTGCACCTGTGAACACAGCGAGGTCCATAAAGACATGGTTTAACCTTGTATACAGGTACATCATATCCTCTCAGTGGCATAATTGTCATTTCAAAACATTTAAAGGTCCTGTCTGAAACCAAAAGCAGAAATCCAGCAACATTATGAGTGATGATGCACTTTTTGCAGTGTTTTATATATATATTTTTTTTAAAAATAGAAAAGATGAACAAGAAGGCAGCACGGCACCATTCAAACCCTGCCTCTTTTTCTAGTTTGACACAATAGCACTGCCTGAAGAATCTGTACAAAATACACCTCTGTATCCTTTTTGGCTCATGACTTGAATAGAAATTGAAATTGAAATGTGGAAATATTCGACATTTCTGACTCTGAAATATTTTGATTTGCACGGGCCAGCAAATCGTTACGTCCTATAACGGGTTTTTCTAACATTTAATTATAATAAAATGTTAATAAATACATATTTTAAATAAATAATAAATATATTAAATAAATAATATGATAATAAAATGTTATTTCTTGAATCAACATTTTGTAGATGTTGATATATCTTTTGTTGACACCATTTAGGCAACAGCTTTAGTGGATGAAAGATGCTCAAGATTTTACTTGAGCACCTTTTAAAGCAGCATCTATCCTTAATCACTCATTTTCAGTCTAACTGCCCAAGGAGACTGAGGATATTAAACTGATCAGCTTTAACTAGAGCTGTCATTTGGCCATTAAAATAGATTGAATGTGAAAAAATCTAATAATAAAATAACAAATAAACTATGCCGTCAGCTATTTTTAAAACACTCCAAAATGAATCCCTACAGGAGCATTACCACTGTTGCCTATATTTGCACAGCAAATAAAAAAACATATTTATGTAAATCATGGTGCACTTCCACTTTGTATCCCGTTTCGACATAGGCTTTTGTTATTTAGAAAAAGTATTTTGTAGTGTTACTGAAATTGTAGCAGAACTTCCATGAACATATGCACCTGTGTTGTTTCTGCTGTTTAAAATTCAAGCTGAGGATGTGGGCTGCAGCATATGGAAGAAATGTTTCCACACTAAAGAACCATTCTGTAGTTTGTTGATGGTGAAATAGTGACAGCTGAGGGCCGATTCATCTGGAAGAGCCAGTCTCTGAAGATTCTGCACTCTGTGTTAACTCGTATGATGAAATTTATACCGCAGCACACTGCTCTGCTAAACTCTTAAAGCTATAAGATGCCAAAGTCAACTAAATAAGAATCACAGTGGTGGTAACAATAACATGGAAAGTTTGCTAAATGGTTAAGGCATAAAACAGCTTATAGCTTCACATGAGACTAGTGTTTAACAGCTGTATTCATGTTAATACTACAACTGCATTTAGTGATAATGATGTTGGCTTTCTGTAAATAGCATTAAATAGCATGGCAGAATCCATTATAACCTTAACTACAGGCATAAAGCCCAACACTAATGAATAGACCAAAAGCCTATGCAAATATAATCCATAGCAACCTGTTCTGATTGATATGCAATTCATTGTGAACTACTCTATAAGGTCATATCTTTCTGATGCTATTCAATGAAACATTTTGACTAAAGAACATAGTGCAACTATCATAACATCCAAATGTAAGCTTTCATTGATATTTTTATCTAGGTGAACAGGTCAACAACTTAGGACTTAGGGCACACCACCCAATATTTAGGTGAACACAATATACTTTAGAAACTAAAAGATCTAAAGTAAACTGAATAAAATATTGCAGGGTAGAAACTGGTGAATTGCTATACCTTCCACCTTCTTCCACTGATAAAGTCGTTTGTTGTGTTGGCATTGTGTTTAGAGTCGTTGTCTTTCTGCATGATGAAAATTAGATTGGATGCAAAAGTTTTATGGCTACTGTA